>NW_024096500.1:0-7500 GCF_016545835.1 Crotalus tigris
ATGATGATGACTTTTTAAAAAGCAGTCATATATTTTAAAAAATACAATGTTTTATATAATACATATTTTTCATTGAAATATTTCAGCTATCTAGAATACATGCTTTCTAAAAAGTCAAATTGAAATTCAAATATACAACTATCTCTAAAGTATTTAACAAGAACTTAAAAACCATGTTAGTTTTCTGGCCTAGTCATCTACTAAATTAAATGTCCTATTTACTTGGATGTAATATTAATAATAAATTTTACCCAGTTTTTACTTCTAGCAAATTTCAAGTATTAGAACAAACTATTGGCACCCAAAAACCTGAAAAAGATGCAACACAGTACAAAATTAGGATAGATATACAAATATTGGAAAAAAAAATCAGTTGGGACATTAAGTCCATATCAGTCGTAAGTAACTCACTGACTTACTTTAAGTCAGTCACTCTTTTACCAGTCCAGCCTACTCACAAGTTGTGATGGGGTACAATGAAGAGAGCTAGCCAATTAAATTACCTTGAGTTCCTGGAAGAAATTTGATACATTAGAAATGCATCTAATAAATAAGAAAGTAAACACATCAAAATCCACAGTAACTGGGTAGTGAATGAAATTTTACCATATAAAGGTAGAAATGAAAATGATACAACATTCTAGTTTATCTTTAGTGAGAACTGCTTTGAAATAATAACAAATAATCCCTGAATTGAAAAAAGTAAACTTACATTATGCATGTCTCTATTTCAGTTGAGTGTTCGGGGAAAAAATAAGAAAGAGAAACTTGAAGACTTTTTTAAAAACATGGTTAAGTCTGCTGATGGTGTCATTGTTTCAGGAGTAAAGGTGATCTTTAAGCAATTTTAAAGCCATTTCTGAGTATTGAATGATATGAGTTTAAATAATTTGCAAGAGGAATATATCTCAAATAATTTACAGACAACTGTTGTATACAAAGAGTAGCTCTTTCCAACACACCATTGGTTTGCAATATATCTAGTGTTATAAATTTCTGGGGGACCTTGCTTGAGTGAGGAACCCTTTGGCAGTGCTGGATCTTTTTGGCTTTCCTGAAGGAATTGAAACTTGCTCTCTGTCCTTCTGGATATAGAAATTTCAGGATGATTCTGTTTACTCTCTTGGACTATTGCAGAGATGAGGCATATATTTTTCCATATGAGATCTATCCATCTAATCTTGAAATGCTTGACAAAGTAATAATTATTTTCAGATTTTTCTCATTTCATATCTGCAGCTTAAATTACATGGGCTAAATGGCATTCTCGGTCTAAGGATCTACAATTTTGACAGGACATTGGAAATACTTACAAATCACAAATTACTAATACATTAAAACAGAGTTCTCCAATCTTTCCGGGTTCGTGGTCCGGAGGGGAGAGCTTCCAAATTACTATGTGTGCATGCACGCAAATGGGACCACGCCTCTCTGGCACAGTACTACCAACCGAGTTTACGCATGCGCTGGCACCGTGCGCATGCATGAACCGCCATGCACCCCGCTGCGGCTCGCGCATATTCACACATGCACAAATGGGCCACGCACACACACACCCAGGGCTAGTGGCCCATTTGTGCATGCACAAACGGGGTGCGGGCACACACCCACACTAATGTCCCCGTTTGCACCCGCACGCATACGCAAACGGCTGCGGGCGTGAGTGGGAGGAATGCACACCCACACGTGTGCACCCTGGTCAGCCATTTCCGCGGCTTGCTGGCCAAGAGCCCACAGCCTAGTACCAGGCCATGGCCCATAGGTGGGGACCCCTGCATTAAAAGTTATTCTCCACCATTTCCTCTAACCTTCTATGCAAGTAGGAACATTTCCAAACATTGTCATTCAAAAGTATTCTACTTATACCATGTAATTGGTGCATGACTCCTATAAGACAAAATGGATTCTTGCTTTTAGATGTAAAACTGTGGGGGAAGCACAAAAGAATAAATATTTTCCATATTTATATAATTACAAATCATCATCATAAGCTATACTTATATCTTACATAGCTTGGTGGATGAAAATATTTTTTTCTGCTTTTCCCAACTTGGTGTCCTTCAGATGGGCTGAAAATTTGCAGCTGTCAATGGTTATGCTAGAGAACACTTTTGAACTCTACAATCCCATTTCACCAAAATTGTTGTGTCTGGTGTTATTTTGTTTGAGCTTTAGTGACATAGAAATATTCTAAATATCAGTGTATTAAAATGCTACTCTGGGGGGGGTTTTTGAGTGTTAAAATTGGGAATTTACCAAGCATCACTGTAATTATGGATATGTAACTGCTGTTTCTACAATTGAACTTTTTTATCTTGAGGCAGTTACATTTTAACTGGTTCAATAAAAATAAATTGCTTCTCTTCAAATTATTCTGCTTACTTCTGATGTATCTTGGCATGCAGGATGTAGATGATTTTTTTGAACATGAAAGAACATTCCTTGTAGAATACCATAACCGTGTCAAGGATTCCTCTCTCAAGTCTGATAAAATGACAAGATCCCACAAAAGTAAGTTGCCTGCTGATGCCTAGAAAGTATTTTGGGGGCATTAGGATAAGTATCATTAAGTTGTGAAGTATTGTTTGTAGATTCCATGTTATGTGATAAATCTGGAATATATGATAAGGATAAATGGTATTTTGGAAAAATAGAGACAATAAATATTTGATTAGAACTAAGATCAAATATGGAAGAGACAAATTGTATTTTATTCTTTTTTTATCTGTGTTTGCAGAATTTTCTGATGCTAGCCAAATATTGCCTGAACTTTTGTTTATATATTCCAAATAAGTTTTGAGATTAAGACAAGTGTGACATTAAAGAAGATGGGATGCCTGGGAATATAAATCATATGGGAATATGAATCATATTGTGGATGTACTTCATACACAAATATAATTAACATAGAAAATCAACATAAAATAAATTTAATACCACATCTTTTTTCTTTTTTCAGATGTTGCAGATGACTACAATAGAATTGGTTCTTCATTATATACATTGGGAACACAGGACTCCACAGATATATGCAAGTAAGTCTCTTTTAAAAGATATACAACTTACAGAAATTATAGCACATAATTTTGAATGTTTTTACATTGATGTGCATTGTTGTTGTTAATTGCGAAGTTGTGTCCGAACCATCGCGACCCCATGGACAACGTTCCTCCAGGTTTGATGTGCATACCATGTGGTAATTTCAGCTATTTTTCTCTCAACTTTGCACTTGGCTTTATGAAAATCCCTGCCATAGTTCTGAACAGATTTACAAAGTGCTACTTCTGTACATTAAATAATTTATGTAGCTTCCTGCATATGTGATAGGTATAGGGCTAAGTTGGAAAATCTTATAAAATAAACAAAATTAAGATGTTTATTAAGAGTAGTATACTATTATTTTCTTTTGTAAATTATTTTTGAAATAATAGGGACTGTTTAAATCAATTTAGATTAAATACCCTTTGTTGCCATTGAGAGATGTCTCTGGAAATGCTTGAGAGATGTCTCTGGATAATAAGCTCTTAGTTGGTTTTCTTCAGGTTAGGTTTCTGTGGATTCTACTCCAACCACACAATCTGATTTAGCAACAGATACTATACTGTAGTCTTTCTCTGTTCCAGTTGTTGTTTTGCTGTTTATCGTTTATAGGATATTTGAGAATTCCCAATGTTCTGTGACCAGAATTATTTTCCAGTCCTTCATATGTTGGATCTTTGCTTCCTGCTTGAAGCTGATTGCATCACAGTACTACTTTCTTCTCCCATCTGCCAATTTGATCTTCATTTTTATTTCCTTAAACTAAAAAGTTTGCTTTCTCAGTTTTGAGTTCTGCTGTCTTCAGTCACCACTACTACTACCAATAATTTATTAATTTTATATGCAGCTCAATTCCTAGTGACTCTGAATGGTTTATAAATTGTTAAACACTTTAAAACAAATAACAAAGCAAAAAAGAACAAAGATGATGACAGAAATAACAAACACAGATGGTTTGTTAGGTAAAAGTTAAAATAAAAAAGGGAGCTTCAGTCACACCACAGGCCTAGACGAAGAGATAGGACTTCAGGGCTCAGTAGAGTAGGGGCTGCTTAAGTCTTGAACTTCATTCCTGAATGCTATAAAAAAAAATATAAAGATTCCAACATTTAAGCTTTCCTTTTTTAAAAAAAAATCTGTTCATCCAATTTATTGCTTTTTTTTCCAAGCTAAAATTGCAGTTATGAACTTTTAGAACTGTTTGTAATCCTGACTAAACAGATATCACCCAAAATAATGTGCTGTCTCATGTCTGTATTGAACAGCTTGAGGAAGGAAAAAGTATGTGTGCAATAATGTTAATACAGTAAACTGGGCCAGGTGGTCCAGTGAAATACGAAATTCCATTAACAAAAAAACTTTGTTTAGTTATTTAAAAATCTTACATAGCCTTGTATGATTTACATAGTTATCATCTTAGAGTCTGTTGTTCAGAAAGGTTTACAGAAATGAATCCTGCCCCCAATTAAAAGCTTTTAAGGAGCTCCCGAAAAAAATAGTTAATGCTTATGAGGCAACAACCATAAGTCATCTGAAGATATTGAAAGAGCCCCAGAGCAAACAGTAAAAGATATGCAGGCCATGCTTACATTGTTTGATATCAGTATTCCTGATTCCATTCTAAAGAATACACTAAACATGAGTTGTCTGCATGGTTGGATGAAAACCACTGCTCTCTAGATGGCATATTGTTGCCCATTTAAAGTTTGTCAAAGATGATCTGGATGTTCCAGTCGGCTTAGAGAGACCACAGTCTTCAAATTATAGAGCACGCTGGATGACATTGGCTCGTGGTGTCTGCCTATTATTTAGAGATATATTAAAGAAAAATTGGAGGCAGATAAATAACGGTATCTACCATCTTGAAGATTTAGGAAAGGGATAACTGTTGTAAGCATTAAGGAAGTTACTTTGATACTATTGCAAGCTAACATGATTCAGTATAGTCTCTGGTATATGGTTGATAATGTTGTTCACCAGGCAATTATTGACATAGAATGATATCCAGCATAATAAAACAAAATGATGACCAGAAAACTATTTACTATATTTACTTTCCATTTACAGATTTTTCCTGAAAGTATCTGAATTGTTTGATAAAACAAGGGTATGTATTATGAAAGATTGCAAGATTTCAATTTGGTTAACTCATGGGTTCTTCAGATTTCAGTATTTTTCTCTGGTTTGAGGTCCTGTGACATCTTACTATTATTCAACGTTACTTATGCTTTCAAAATACCTCCTGTCCAAGCCCCTTAAAACATTACTTAATTAACCAACAAACACAGACTGTAACATCAGAAATAAAGACCTCAAAGTTCTACAAAGTACTACCTACTTTCGGTTTGATTAGAGGAACATCCATGGGATCACCACTCTCAGTATTTTGGGATGTAGCCTGTCTACTTTATCCTCACCATGCATAATGTTATACAATCATGTCTCCTTTTATTCAACTATTTAGACTCTTCTAGATTAAAAAACAAAATGTAACAATCTTCCTGATAGAGAAGCTCCTTGCTCGTATTAGTTGCCTCTTCTGAACCTTCTTTAGCGCTACTATATACTGTTTGAATTGCAGTGACAAGGCATTTTAAGTTGTAGACAATAGATTTTTGTAAATATCTGCTTTTAATAAAGTAGGATGTAATTGGGACACTATAAATGGACGTGGTTTGTACTACCTAAAATATTATTTCTGACGTGCTTTTTTTTTTTTTTAGAAAATAGAGGCCCGCGTATCTGCCGATGAGGATCTTAAACTCTCAGATCTTCTAAAATACTACCTAAGAGAATCACAAGCTGCAAAGGTGAACTGAATTTCTGGTTAGAAAAGTATCTTGTAAATTTGATGTTGTAATATAATAACAGCCTGAAAACATTCTGAAAATAGAATTCCATGGAACTAATATTTTATATGCTTTAGCTAATGATCTAAACTAAGTATGCACACTTCATACAACTTTCATATATATATATGTAGGTCTTTGGTTATTCGGGTTTTCTCCCACGTAAAATTGGAAGTGACGTTTCGACGTTTCGACAAAGTCCCATTCATCATCTTCAGGTTGGTGTTTTTGGCTTTGTGCTTCTAGGAGCACGACCTACATACAAACACCCACGAAAACCTCAGAAAACATACATACATACATACATACATGTATACATACATGTGCGACAGCCAACCCCCCATCCAATCAGCACAGCCAAACCCCTAACCAATCAGAACACACCTCCACCCAATCAGAACACAGCCAAGCTCCCACCCAATCAGTTCATACCCCCACTGGCAGTTAAAAGGAAGAAACAGCTAAGACCACACATTGCTCCTCGAAGCACGAAGCTGAAAACACCAGCCTGAAGAAGACGAATGGGACTTCGTCGAAACGTCGCCAAGACACTTCCAATTTTACGCGGGAGAAAACCCGAATAACCAAAGACACACATATATATATTCCACTTTCTTTGGAATCAGTCAAATGTATTGCTAAAATAGTATTTAGATGGTTTCACTGGTTTGTACTAAACCATATTTGTTAAAAACTCAGATGGTCCCTTCAGTTTGGAGGGTGTGAGGATGGGGAAATGAAACAAGCATAGTGGAAACAGAATCATTCTTGTGCTATAGTTACTTATTTTTAAAAAGACAAGATGATTGATTCTTTCAGTTGGTTACTTGTTTTCTGATATAGTTCCTCTTAAATGAGCTTTCATTTTCATGATAGATAAAAGTTATTTAGTTGTGTAAAATGACTGTCTTAATAATAGAATAAAATTCTATTTGGAATAACATTGAATCATTCTTTAAAGTATTTTTTCCAAAGTTAATACACACAACTGGATTTTATTCCTTTTTTATTTATTACAGGACCTTCTGTATAGGAGATCAAGGTCATTAGTGGATTATGAAAATGCTAACAAGGCACTGGACAAAGCTAGAGCAAAAAACAAAGATGTACTGCAAGCTGAAAATACTCAGCAGCTTTGCTGTCATAAATTTGAAAAAATATCTGAATCAGCAAAACAAGGTATTGAAATAGTCTTGGAAGTTGTCAAATTTTACAATGCATTAATTTCCAGAATTAAGTCCTATGGCACCTTAAGGCTAATTAGTTAATTGTGGTGTAATGTATTGTGGACTACAGTACACTCCATCAGATTTTTCAGTCTTCTGAAATACAAGAATATACAGGAAGTCCATGACATATCATAATTGAGCTTGACAGTTACTGTTCTAAATCAGGATGGTTGTAAAGTGGGACATCATGTGAGTGAGCCGATTTTATAACTTTTTTTGTGGTAATCATTAAGCGAATGTGGCGGTCGTATAGCAAATAACAGTGGTGGTTAAGTGAACCCATTGGTTAAGTGAACTGAAGGCAAATGCCAATTTCTGGCAAAAACATAAATCGTAGTCATGTAGCTACAGAATACTGCAAATGCCTGTGAATGTGGACTGGT
>NW_024096500.1:12500-57500 GCF_016545835.1 Crotalus tigris
AAAAAACCTCCAGTGATGGAACATCCACGATTTCTGAAAGTAAACTTCCACTGGTTAATTGTTAGGAAGTTTATCCTTAATTCCAGGTTGCTTCTCTCTTTGATCAGTTTCCAACCATTGTTTCTTGTCCTGCCCTCTGGAGAATAGTTTGATGCCCTCATCTTTGTGGCAGCCCCTCAAATACTGGAATACTGCTATCTTGTCACCCCCATTTCTTCTTTTCTTTAGACTAGCCAAACCCAAATCCTGCAACCATTCTTCATATGTTTTAGTCTCCAGGCCTTTGATCTCTTAGTTGCCACTTGAATATATTCAATGAAATAGAGCCCACCAACTGGGCTCTAATTACTGGGTAATTAATTTCTCTGTCAATCTGTTTTGTTAGAATTTTTTCTAACATTCAATTAGAATGTGCCTTTCTACCATTTAAATTGCTTATTCTGTATTTTATACCTTGGAATACAGATCTTGACGTCTGTCATCTCCTCTCTCAATTGTTTCTTAAGGTTAAACATTTCCTAGTTACTTCACTTTCTTCATATGGCATAATTTCTGGTCCATTGAACATCTTGTATTCTGAGCCTGTTCCAATTTTTCTGACTTTTGTAAGTGTGGTGTCCAGAACTGTATACTATTTGAGGTAAAGGCTGATCACTATGTAGAGTAGTTCATTGCTACTCTGTGAACCACTTTAAATCATTATTTCCGCCTCCGCTCCGTCTCTTTCTAAGGCCTCTGGCTTGCTCACTCACTCACTGCTCCGTCGCTTCCAAACACCACTTGCTCTCTCTCACTGCTGTCGCTTTCAAAGGTCGCTTGCTCACTCACTCCTCCGTGGCCTGGAAAGACCCCTCTCGCTTGCTCTCTCCTCACTGCTTTGCTAACAAAAACCTTTTCTATTCTTTCTCCATGTGTTTTTTTTCCCCTCTCCCTCTCCATTCAAAACCTGCTCTTTTATAGCTTCTCCTCTCTTTGCCCTCTTCTCTTCTGGGTGTGCCGGAAGCTCCAATCAGCCTACAGCCACGCATGCAGATCCTGGGGCTTCTGCCGAGCCCTGCAGCTCCAGCTGATCTCCAGGCCTATGCGGTTTTAGCTGGTTGCCTCCCCCGCTACACTTGGTTAGGGGTTGCCTACCACCTGCCAGATGCTAAAGTACCAGCGGTTGAAAAGCCCTATGTAGAACACTGTGACTAACCAGCACCCTGCTATATCCAATTAAATAATTAGAAAAAGGTGGAAAATCCGGGAGTTGCATAAATCTTTAAAATGCTGAGCTTGGGAAACACTGGTATAGTGTGATATGTGAACCACATCTTATGTGCTGTTGTGTTATAGCTGTGGTTCTCAACCTTTTTAATGCTGCGACCCCCAACCGGTCGTAAGTCGAGGACTAATCAACTGGTGCAGCACCGTTTGCAGAATGGGACTTTTGACAGGCTCAGCAGGGCAGAGACAGCCTGGACAATTCCTATTGGCTTTTGAAAGCCAATAGAATTAGACTCTATTCAAGAGAGTCTATTCTATTGGCTTTCAAAAGCCAGTACAATAAAAGGGAGTAGCACAGCTAAGGAAAAGGGGGGGAAAATGGCGGACTGCGTTGTTTGGCGACCCCCGTGAAATAGTCGTTCGACCCCAAATGGGGTCCTGACCCACACGTTGAGAACCACTGTGTTATAGCATCTTAACTAGTAGATAGAAGAATAAAGAGGCTAGAATATTCTGAAACATTAGTGATATTTATTAAGGAAAAATGCATACAATTTAAAATTAAAATATGACTGATTACTCCGTAGCGAAAGAGTTAAAGAAATCCTACCAGCATCGATATCCTGAATTGTAAGTCTTAATAGGCAAACTCATATCAGGCGACGTAGAAAAAACTCCCTGGGTTCCTATTGTGAATCCAAAACTTTTTTTCTTTTTATAAATGGGAAGCTTCCCCTGTTCAGACACAGTCTGATCCCATTCCAGATTTTAATAGTGGACAGAGTCTCTTCCTGTCCCCAGGCGTTTTTCAGCCTTTCCCCTCTGCAAGCCTGAGGAGTTTTTGTCTTGCGAGCGAAGGCAGATTGGGCGTTTTGGAAGATTCGCGTCGCTTTAATTGGCTGCTTTATCCTTTCCCCGGTGTTTTTCCAAGATCAGGGATTTTGGACTGCAAATCCGAGTGAGTACTAGATGTAGGCGCAGAGAAGCACATACCAGCGCATGAAGCTTGAAACCGGAACTAAACGCTTTCCGGATTTCTCTGCGGACTCAGAAACTGATGGGACCAACGCCAGGCTTAGCGGAAGAGGAAGTGACGGAAAAGGCGTTTTGTGCTAGTTGGAGGAACAAATTGACAAGGATTGTTTACAACGAAGTGGCCGGTATGAGTTCTCTGCGGGAAGAAGATGATCCTTATGTGATTGAAGAGCCCAGCGACGAAGATCCAGCGCAGAGCAGGTCTTTTGGGTTTGGGAAGGCAGCCGACGATATCTTTGCGTTTTCTTAAATCTGTGTGGGGTTGGGATGTTTCGCGATCGTCAGCCGAAGGCAAAACGAGGAGATCTCTCTTAATTAGTTACTGTCGAGAGATCTTTAGTTACTTTTCTGAGATCATGTGAAACAGCTGTGTGTTGCAATCTGCCGCTTTCTACATTTTGCAAAAAATCCCTTTGAGATCTTTACGTTTTTCTTTTCGATGTTATATCTTAAAGGGCTTCGTAAATTTTGATTTTGAGAATCGCTCTTGCTTATTTTTAACTAAGGAATCACCAAGCTGCCTCTGTTCTGTTTTGCACAGTAATATGTTACTTAGTAATGTATTTGAGTATTATCCCATAGTAGGCAACCTGTGCTCAGTTGGGTCATTGCTTCAGAAATATTTCCTTACCTGAACAGAGAAACAGAATGACCAGAGTGGGCAGTAAAGCAGTGGGAGCAAGAGCAACTTTGGGCTTCCTCCCTCCCTTTCTGTTTATCCCTTCCCAGCAGGCAGGTGAATGAATGGCTGCTGCTGGGTGAGGGAGGGATGGGAGACTGTCTGGGAAACTGTCACGGAACATTAAAAATGAAGATCATGTGACTGCAATAGCATCCTGTAGCACTGAAGCAGGGATATCGTTCACAAATTCTATAATAATCAATCCTGGATTTTGGACATATTCTGAAAATTAGCCCATTTGAGGTACCTTGGTTTAAAAATTGTTGCTATATTATGTACAGTACAGTTAAAGGTCATGACAATGAGAATTTTAGTGATATATAGATCAAAATAGAATGCTGTTGTGAAAGGGCAGACATAAATTCACTTAGAGCACGGGTGTCAAACTCGATCATGTCATGTGGTATTACGTATCGTATTTTTTGCCTTTGTGGAGCCAGGGTGGGCATGGCCTGCATGTGACGCATTCAGCCCATGGGCTGCCAGTTTGACACCCCTAACTTAGAAAGTTGCTTTTTATAAATGTCCTTCAAATAATTATCTCTCTGAGGTGAGGTGAACTGTTAAACTCACATTTTCTCCGGCTAGCTGGTGCTTCTAGCCAGCTGCTAATTACAAACTACTTAGAAATATCTTCTTTAAGTAATGTTAAACAAGGACTACCTGTGTGATATTCATGCTGAAATAATGATCTCTAATATCTCATCATCTACACCATGTAGTTCTGAAGATGAAGTGGATGTGCTCTTATATGGTACCCCAGAGCAGAAGCGTAAACTGATACGGGAATGTCTCACAGGAGAAAGTGAATCTTCTAGTGATGATGAATTCGAAAAGGAAATGGAAGCTGAACTTAGCTGCACCATGAAAAATATGGAAGGCCAGTGGAAGTCACAACTTTCAGGTAAACATTTTTCCAGAATTTAAAAATATGAATTGGCTTTCCAGGTCTTTTTAACGCTGATTAGTTTGGGGAAGATCAGCTCATTCCAACTAATTTCGCCAATTTGCTGCAACCATGAGGGGATATTCAACTCTAAGTATTGAGCAATATGAAGAGACTGGATAATGGAACTGTAGTTCTGAGACCTGTTGTGCTGCAAAAATAGCAATCAAAATAAATCAAAGTGCTCATTTTTTTAATTCCAAGCAATTACAAAATTTAAACAGGGCAACAGGACTCAAGACTATATTTCCAATATCTGGTCTCTTCACATTTTCCATCAATAAATGTAGAGAATGCTTGTTAATAAAATTGCTAATATACATTTCTATTTTACTAATATTTTTTAATAATATTGTTACATTTAAATATTTAAACAACAGAAATCTCATTCAGGCAGCTGTACTTTGAAGATTGAAAGGTAATTTGCTGTGAAGGAGTGTGGTGTTTCTGTGTCAAGGCACTCAAAGCATTTGAAACAGATTTGTGCCTACTTAAGATTTTAAGTCTAGAAGATACAGGGTTTCTCATATTCACTGAGGAATCAATTTAATTTGTGCAATTGTAGGATCATTGTAATGAGAGGCCAGGATATTGACACTGAATCAAATAGTTGCTTTTTTATGCAATTAACTGACAATGCAATCCTATGCTGGGATTTGCTTATGAGTGCATTTTGTATAGGATTGCACTCTAGGTATTTTGAATAAGCATATTCTTCCAACAGAATCACTCACAGTATTGTTGGCAGGGTGATCATCTCTGGTGTTTTTTGAGAGATGTTGGAATAAAGATTAATACATCATTTGCTAAGCTATTGCTTAAAAAGGAACTATTATTAACATCTGGGCATAGCTAACTGACTGCATGGGTTTAAAGGAGAATTAGAACAATTTATGAAGAAGACCATCTATATTTATAGGGCTATACTGGTTATACATTACCTCCTGGATTAGATCTTGGTACCAGTTGCTGAGACAGACAGAATATTTGGACCCAATTTTTTGCTTATAGGTTCCTGTAGGTTTTTGGTTGATTACTGTGAAAGCAGTATCTGAGTACAGTTGATCTTACATGTAAAGAATATAAACACCAAAGCAATTAACAGTTACATGAAATTTCAATGTATAACTAGAAGGATATGTACATATTTGCTTCTATATAATGATCTCATAATTGTATATTTCTTATGAATTAGGTGATGCTTCTCTTGCTGGGCAGTCTGAATCTGTTTCCACTTCTAAGTATTACGATGATATTTATTTTGATTCCGATTCAGATGATGAAGATGTAGTAGGTAAATAACCAATAATTTTATAGCCTGTGTAAAAACATAAACAGTAAAATTCCTTTGTCTTCCAAATACAAAATAAGTTCTAAAAATCTGAAGTGCTAGTTTTATTTTGTTTGTTAATTTAAAAAATGCAAATGAAATGAACACATATACATCTCCATGCAAATTTAGTATACAATTCTGTGGATGCCATCATGGATGCCACTTATTTATTAATTAAATGTATACATTGTCCATCTCACTATCCAAAATGAAACAATGAAGACAGGTGAGTTTTTTGTGTTTATCTTTCCTTAAGGATTACAGTATTCTTTTTAGTCTATAAATTTGACCTGCACAAAAGTTGAATGTGTATTTCCCCCTTCCCCCTCCAATACACACTTACAAGCCATTGGAAGATGGCATTGATTTTTAGCCTGTGAAAGTTGATTCTAATTTTGTCTATTTTTGACAACAGTAAATTAATACTGTGAATATATATTATTTATTTTATTTATTAAACACATTCAAATGACTTCCTATCTTAACCAATATATTCTGGATGATGAAGACGAACATACTGTAAGCCACCTAAAGTTGCTTTGGATGGTGAGATGGGTGCCATATAAATGTGATAAATAAATAAAAACACAATGAACAGATACAAGAATATTGAAATTCTAATTCAGGTCACTCGTAAGCATTTCTCTAACAATATAAAACAAAGCACACCTGTACCAAACTCACAACCACTTGAGATGCTACATTTGTAATTGTAGCTTCCAAGTAGTCTTCAAGGACAGCCCTATCTAGAATGCATTGTACTAATCCATACATGGGGTGCCCAGGCATAAGTAACTGAGAAACTCTATATATGTGACTATAATATATGGAGATATCAAACTGGGTAAGACCAAATTTAAACTATCACTTTTAGGAGATACCTGTTTGGAATATTTTTCGTACATACCCATCCAGGGGCTGTTAATTCAACAGGAGCTTTGGTTTTTGAGTTATACATTTTGGGTCTATAATCTGACTACAAATATAATCTGTCTCAAACATGACAGGTTCTACAGAAGCCAGAAAAAAGAGGAAACATGAACGGCGAATTCCAACTAATGATGAGTTATTTTATGATCCAGAAGAAGACAATAGAGATCAGGAATGGGTAGATTCGATAAGAAGGAGGTAAGAAAAATGATAATTTTGAATGAAACTTTACTCTGTGATTAAAACTAGCTTACATTAAGAACTCAGAGCTTTAAAGGTCTGAACTCAACTAGATTATGCATTTAAATTTAGATACTGCCTAAAGTTTCCAGAATATGGTGGAATATAAATTGATACAGTAAATAAATTGCATTTTCCCCATAGTTCATGTGGTCCACAGATCATCTTATTGCCTTAACATCATCTTTTTTTCGGAATCCCCAAGATGGAAATTAACAATATAACAACAATATAACATTATAACATGGCTGGAAGGGACTTTGGAGGTCTTCTAGTCCAACCTTCTGCTCAGGCAGGAAACCCTATATCGGGTAGGCAACCTTGGCTCTTTTATGACTCGTGGACTTCAACTCCCAGAATTCCTGAGCCAGCACAGCTGGCTCAGGAATCTGGGAGTTGAAGTCCACGAGTCATAAAAGAGCCAAGGTTGCCTACCCCTGCCCTATACCATTTCAGACAATGGTTGTCTGCTGTAATCAGGTTAATTAATTATTGAGACTTCTGGGATTATATCATAGAATTTTTATTTCTGTCAGTATTTATGTCACTGCAAATTTTATTACCTACCTTTTTTTTTGTGTGAAGTTTTAATTTACTTTTAGGGTGATTAGATTGATTGTGTGCCATCAAGTCATTTTAAACTCCTAATGACCAATATAGATAATCTTCATGACAGTCTATCTCTAACCTATTCTTTCAAGTCTCCCAATGGTGCACTCACCATTGTAACCAAATCCACCTACCTGCTGCTGGCAGATTTAGTTTATTATTTTTTTTATTTTGGAATAAATTATGATAAGAGTTCCAGGATCCAATGTGAGTCAGTCACCGGGACCAGGGTTTTTGTCTTCCGAGCTTTTGGATTTGTGCTGGAGCCCATCTTATCTTCTCTCGAGCAGGGATGTGTGCTGTTGTGTGTGTGGTATTTATAGTGCCTGTTGTAAGTGGCTTTTTAAATGTTGATTGGGGTGTGTTGAGGATGGCTTTTAAGTCATTAGCGTCATTGCTTTGCTGCCCAGCCCTCACCTTTTAATGTGAAAATCAGCACTCCTGTTGACAGGACAAGTCTGTAAGCTTGGAAGACAAGACTCTGGTCCCAGTGGCCGACCCAGACTGGATCCTGAACCTTATACCAGAAAATGTATTTACATATTCTGATTTCTGCCATGTTGTAATTTTTATTTAATTATTGGTACATCAGATGCGTCTTGGTGTCTGGTAACTCCCTTCCTGTACATTCAGTTAGGGAAAGCTATGCCAGTTGGAATAACATTTTAAGCTAGTTTAAGGCAGGAAGATATTTCATTTGCATTGCTGGATTTTCTAGTAATTTACAAAATGACATATGATAAAATTGCATTGAGATACATGCACTAGAGAGATTGTAAAGAATCAGAACTTAGATCTGACTTCCATTCCTGCAGTAAATAATAATTGGGTTTTTTGGGGGGGGGGTGTTATATAAACATCAACTTTCCAATTGCCCATCAATAATTATATAAGAGATCTCTAGTTCTGCAGCATTGGCTGATGACATTAGCACCTTCTTCAGGGTGTCATCTGTTTGTGTTCCTGGAGTGATGTGGGATGTCTTGTGGGTTTCTCATGTCAGTTTGTCCTGCTTGCATTAAATATGAATAATATGGTAATCAAGAGGGAAATAAGAATTTGTGTAAAACCTGTATCAAAAGGGTGGGTAGAGTGTGAAGCCATTTCATTTTGGTGTATATTTATGTAGTTAGGACATTGAACATCATCCATCATTTCTTGGTTTTTGGTATGCATCATATCAATAAAAATTGCTATACTAATAGTAATGCTTCTTTACTTTGTGCTTTCTCACTGAAGTTATCATAATATAAGAAAGTTCAGTCACAACAACAAGAAAAGCCTCCTGCCATTCCCAACAGTGATGCTATTTTGAACTGTCCTGCTTGTATGACAACATTATGCCTTGATTGTCAAAGGTAATGATTTGAATTTTGTAGAATATAAGCTAAATTTATGTGTTAGTTTAATAGTTTAATTTTCAATCAGTTTCTGGAGATATGTACCTTGCATGTCCTAAAAAAAAAAAAAGGACTTCGTATAAATAGTTTTCGATTTACAACCACAACTGAACTCCAAATTTCCAATGCTAAGCAAGACGGTTAAGTGAGTTGTGTCCATTTTACAACCTTTTTTTGCTACAGTTAAGCGAATCACTGCAATTGTTAAGCTTCTCCTATTGACTGGCTTGTTGAAAGTCAACTGGGAAGGTTACAAATGATGATCACATGCTCTTTGGACAGTAGCAAATGTCATAAATACGTGCCAGTTACTAAGCACCCAAATTTTTATCACCTGAGCATGGGGATGCTGCAAGGGTCATAAGTGTGAAATCCAATCATTAACTTTGAACAGTTACTAAATCAATGGTTGTAAGTCAAGATACCCATACATAATTTTTCATCATTAGTTTGTCAATAGTGAAAACATGAACCGAATAAATTCTTACCAGTACATTTAGATGCAGAAACCTATTCATATCTGTTATGTGATGAAAGTTTCCATTCTTCATATGCAGCCTGCCCCGAATCTGCTGCGATGGATCTTCCATCTTATCCAGCAGACTGGGAGGAAGAATTAGTTTCACTAGTGAATATACTTCTGTCAGTTCACTGATGCAATGAATTTGGCCATAAACAGTACAATAGTTTGAGTAACAGCAGGCAATTATTATCTAAGATGGATCACATCAACCTAGAAGTCTCTCCCTGCCTTAAAGTTACAAATTAAAAAACAATAAGACATACAGTGTAGAGAAGGGAGATTCATATTTTGAAGTCAGAATAAAATGGTAATATGAGCTATACAGGTAAACCTTGAGTTATAGCTGTAATAGAGCCGCAGATTACAGTTGCAAGTCATGGATGATTGTTAAGTGAGGTGCCCATGTGTGGCGTCAATAAGCAGAGCCTGGGGTGCCTCAGATGCCATTTAATATTTAAAGGGTTATCAATTTTGAAATATTTAATCAGTCAAGGTCACTATGTTTTTCCTTCTCTCCCTGGTCTTTTTAGCATGAATTATACAGAACTCAGTACAGAGCAATGTTTGTGATGAACTGTACAGTTGTCAAAGACGAAATTTTGAAATATAAACACCCACTGAAAAAGAAGACAAAGAGAGGACACAAGAAAATAAGCAGAGTAGCGAATCAGCTACTGGCTCAAAAGCAGGAAGAGAGATATATCACCCAGTAAAATGTACCGAATGTTCAACAGAAGTGGCTGCATTAGATAAGGATGAAGTCTTTCATTTTTTCAATGTATTGGCAAGCCATTGCTAAGATGCCACTATTTTACATCCTTCAAGATTATATTAAAATTTCAAAGTGAAAGATGATTTAATCTAAGACCCTTTTGTATTTTTAAAAACTCTGCTTGATAATCTGAAATGGAGATTATGATATCTGGGTCTTGTCTGTAAAGATAAAACAAGAGAACTTTTAATTTATGTACATAAGTTGAACGTTTTATTCTGTTAAGTAGAATCAAAATAGTTCTGAGTTAAAGAGATATCAGTCAATTACTTTATTTAATGGTTGAATTATAAAAAAAAATATTTTCAACATTTAAAATTCCAAGATTAATTCTCTTAATTATGAATAATCTAGTGTACTTTTCCTGCTATTATTTCATATAATTCCTGAATTATGTGTTGTCCATATTAAAGTTGATCTATATTAAAGGAGATGGAATGTGAGTAATCCGCAATAATTTTCTCCATTATTTAACATTCCTAAACCTAAATTACACATACATAGTCACTAACATGATATCTTCTGGAAATTCTCTGCACACTGTGTTTTCACCTTTAATTATAATTAGGTTGGCATGATTACAAATGGCATAATTTTACAAACCTACCAGTTAAAAAGATTAAAAATAATACATCGTTCAAGTCAATAAAAGTGTGACTTGGAGCCCAGCCCAGCAGCATACTATATTCAAAGAATGATAAAAAGTATACAGTTCAGGAAGAACCTCCAAAATGAAGGCAATTTTAACCAATAGGAAGAGGCATAAAGAGAAATGTAGAAAACTCTTGCTATAACATACCACAGTTTTAAAGTTTTCTGCCATAGCTAAAAGGAAGAGAGATTTATAAGACATATGAAGCAGTGCTTTTGCTTAGGTACCATTTCATTGGGAATGGAGAAAGCACCTTCCTTTGCAATTGATGCACAGAAAATGGGGAACAAAGAAGCCAGACCCTTTGATTAACATGTGTTTGTTATGATTGACAGAAGGAATTTGTTCAGGATTTGTTCACATCTCTGGTGGCAGTTCCTCTTGGGAAATATCTTTTCTGAGAGCTTCCGGTTTCCATCGGTGCCTTTGGAGCATGGAGGCGAACGCCGTCTTCAGCATCGATTTCATCCCACTGGGGGACCCTGGAAAGGGAGAAAGTCGCCTGTAGGGTGATGAATGAGGAGGGGATCCCCACTGCTCATGGGAGGGCGGTTCTCCAAACCAGCAGGGGAAAGACCAGCCAGCAATATGGCTCGTCATTAAGCTGCTGACAGCCCCAAAGTCAAAATTACTACCAGGCACTTGAAAGCAACGCGGATGAAACGGTGAGATCTGATTTCTCTTAAGACTCTAATATCTTTCTTGAAAAGCTGCCCTGAGGAGAGAGGGAAGGGAATTCCTGCCCACCTGTAGAACAGCGGTTGATTGACTACCCAGGGGAGACAAAGCAATTATAAAAACAACTTTAATCTAATTGGATGCATATATTCTGAAATTTAGGGACTAAAAAAGTTTTCCTTAAAATGTTCTTATTATTATTTCTATGAATACGCTGATTTTTATCTAAAAAGAAAAGTAATAAACTTTGAAAAACTATTATAAAAAACGGAGGACTTAAAAGGTTTTAAACGGCATTGGTGACATCTTGTGGCGAAGTTGGTATTACAACTTATTATTGCCTAAAAGACTTGGCTTGAAGCCCAGACTACAGATAAAACTCTTTCGACCTTGAATACCACATGTGAGAAACTGCTGTAAAGAGAACTTCTGGGGGCATCATTGGCCGCTTGAACTATGATGTAAACCATTACTGACTTTCAGAGTTATATGTGGGGAATTGCCTTCCTATCTCTCATTTGAGGAACATTGGTTATTATATGAGATGATGAAATACCTTGGGTATAAAATCTTACTTGACAAATGACTTCTACTATAAAGACTACCTATAAACACATGAAATAAAGGTCCCATACCTAGTTATAAATTATTTTAACATCTGATTTAAAGTCAACACATTATTAGGAGAATATGGATGAAGACCAGGAAAAGATCCTTTCCATGTGAAAGCAATACATTAAACCATTCTTTCAGCTTGTGACAAAATAAGACCCAACATAAAAGAACAAGATGCCAGCTTAGACACAAACCCAAATTTTGACTACAACCAAAGAACTACCAATGCAGAAGATAACAGAAGAAATGGAATAATCAAATACTAAGACAGAGGACTCAACTGACTAACAAATACAGTTAATGGAAAATCCAGAAAAGGGAGTGACAATACTGAAAATGGAAAAGACTTTCTATATAAATCAGAAGAAATTGAGAAAGAAGAACAGATTGAATGGAAGATAAACATCAGGACAATCATGGTGAACTGGAACAATGGGGAGGCGATTTAATGAATACAAATGGGCTAGCTAGCCCTTCACAAAAAAATGGCAACTAAATGGTCTCTCTTATTTCAAATAATATATATAATAATAGAGGGAGATCATTTGATGATCTAAAAGCACTGACATGGAAGGCTAGTTGGCAAATGAAAGCCCGAATAAGGCTGAAGAAAATTAGGGTTTTGATTTATTAGAGGGGATTTCATATTACTAATTAGAGGGTTAAAGGGAGAAGTTGAGATAAGGGGAATTTAGTCATTAAATTAAAATATTTGGAAACTAGTTGAAAATATGGATTCTATTGTTTGCAGATGACACCAAGCTGGCAGGAATAGCCAACACTCCAGAAGACAGCTAAGATACAGAAGGATCTGGACAGACTGAACACTGGGCACTGTTTAAAAAATGAAATTCAATGGTGAAAAAACAAGGTCTACATTTAGGCAAGAAAAACAAATGTACAGGTATAGTATAGGGGGTACCTTGCTCAATAGTAGTAACTGTGAGAGGGACCTTGAGTCCTAGTGGACAATCACTTAAATATGAGCCAGCAGTGTGCTGCAGCTGCCAAAAAGGCCAACACAGATGCTAGGCTTCATTAACAGAGCAATAGAATCAAGATATATGAAGTATTAATACCACTTTACAATGCCTTTGGTAAGGCCACACTTGGAATACTGCATCCAGTTTTGGTCACCCACGATGTAAAAAAGATGTGAGACTCTAGAAAGAGTACAGAGAAGAGCAACAAAGATGATTAGGGGACTGGAGGCTAAAACATATAAGGAACGGTTTGCTGGAATTGGGTATGTCTAGTTTAATGAAGAGAAGGACGAGGGGGGACATGATAGCAGTGTTCCAATATCTCGGGCTGCCACAAAGAAGAGGGAATCAAGCTATTTTCCAAGGTCCTGAAGGCAGAACAAGAAGCAATGGATGGAAACTAATCAAGGAGAGAAGCAACCTAGAACTAAGGAGAAACTTCCTGACAGTTAGAACAATTAACCAGTGGAACAACCTATCTCCAGAGGTGGTGAATGCTCCAACACTGGAAGTTTTTAAGAAGAGACTGGACGCCATTTGTCTGAAATGGTATAGGATTTCCTGCCTGAACAGGGGGTTGGACCAGATGACTTCCAAGGTCCCTTCCAACTTATTATTATTATTATTATACTATGGATCATTGCCGAGTCAGCCAGATGTTCAGACTGGATTTGGCATTTTGTCTACCTATCAAGTCCTTACCAAGGACCTGGATAGGCAGATGTGGATGTTTGATGTTATTACAGATATTATTATTATATTATTAATAATATTATATTTAAAAATAGACCCAAAAGAAAAAAAGAGTATTATAAATATGTTTGATTTATTGATTAACCCAGACAATATATATCAGTGGTGGTGAACCTATGGCATGGGTGCCAGAAGCGGCACTCAGAGCCCTCTCTGTGGGCACACGTACCATCTCCCCAGCCCGCCTCTTCCCATGGCCCCCTCACCAGTAGCCCCCCCGGAGAGTGGCATGGACGCAGCCCATGCGAAGCAGCGCACCAAGGACCATGGTAGCCAGGCAGCGGGAAAAAGACTCTGCCTTGCTCCCGTCATGCGCAGATGATGTTGCGGGGCATGGCGGAGGGCATGGCCACCATAGCGCTGCTGGGCTACCTGGGTGATCTGTGGTAGGGCCGTGGAGGTTGGTGGGTGGCCCAGTGGGCAGGGCGGAGCAGGGACAGGGGGGGGTGGGTTTTTGGGCACTCGGTCTCTAAAAGATTTTTCATCAATGATATATTTAATGGTTTTGATTTATTAAAGGGGACACTGTGTACTAATTAGATGATTTAATATGGTGGGAAATAGATAACTTTAGGAAATAGAACAAGACTATATTCAAATAGATGTGTATTTTGAATATTAGATTCTGTTATGATTGAGATAAGGGAAAACTTTGGTTACCTAAAGCTTGGAAATTATAAATATCAAATGTTAAATTTGGATATTGATGGGAAACTAAAAATTAGGAAAAAATCAATAACAGGACATTGTCTATAAATATTGAAATAAAAGTAATTAAGATATGTATAGCTAAAATTTATTGATAAATGTAATAATGATGTTTTTACTTAGTGATATAATAAGAACTGTATTAGCTTAAATATGAGATAGTAGATATTAATGGAAAAAGAGAGGAAATATTGATGTTGTAACTGAGATTCGACTAAAGATTTTTGTATGTTATTAACGTAGCCACCATGTTGCTTTTTAAATACTTAAATGTAAAATTGGAAAATTAATAAAATATTATTAAAGAAATATCTTTCTCTGCCTTTGCTCCATTGTTTTATTTTTATTTTTTATAAGATTTTTATTGATTTTCATGTTCAATAGTACTTGTTAACAACGTGCTTTCTGAGTTTACATTCACTAATACAAATTAATTCCTAATCCTTTATTTTTTCCTCTAGCATTAATAAAATAAATCCCAGTTTGATAATATTCACTTCTTCTTTTCTTTCAACCTCAAAGTCAGTCTATCGATCGCCGCATATTCTAGTATTTTTTTATTATTTCTTCATCGATGGTAGTTCTTCATTTTTCCAATATTGTGCGAATATTCTTGCCGCTGTTGTTACATGTAAAATCAAATATATGCTTTGTTTATCAGTCTTTTCTGGATTATACCTAATAAAAAAAAGTTCAGGTTAAATCTACAAATTTTCCCAAAATCTTTTAGCATGTATATATTTTTTTCCAATAACTCTTTGCTTTGGCACATGTCCACCAAACTGGTAATAAGTACCTGACTTGTGTTTGCATTTCCAACTCTACTGACATGTTTTAAACATTTTGCTAGTTTTGCTGGTGGCAAGTGCCATCTGTAAACATTTTATATAAGTTTTCTTTGTAAGAAGTTGACATTGTCAGTTATAGTTTCTTCCCACAAGTTTTGCCATTTTTCTTATTCTATATTGTATCCAAATTTTTTGCCCATCTTATCATTGTTTCTTTAACTTGTTCGCTTTCCATTTTCAAATTTAAAATTCAAATTTAATTAGTTTTCATCAGAAGTTAATTACTATCTTATCAAACAAGGTTTGCTCCTTATAAAATCCATACAGTTTAACATCTTTATCATATCTAAACTTGCATTTGTAAGTATGCCCACCATGAAGATTGATACCCTGATTTTCCATTTCTGTTTAGATTTTAAGTTCACTTCAGAATTTAGAATATCTTGTATGTCCGGATTTTTTCAAAATTAACTAAATTTGGATGTACAAAATGCTTCCATTGTTGAAAGCCAACTGGAATTTTCAGATATATTTTACATTTTATTTTTTTCCCATGTGATAATAATGCATTCTTATATAGTGATTTGAAAGTACATATGAATTTTACTTTTTCCATACCATAAAAAGCGTACCACCCCGTTGTAAATCATGTCCCTCCAAAATAATAACCTTTTGTTTCTAAAAATACCATTCTTTTACCGTGTTAATACGGATGCTTGATAAGGTATCTCGGGCTGCCACAAAGAAGAGGGAATCAAGCTATTTTCCAAGGTGCCTGAAGGCAGAACAAGAAGCAATGGATGGAAACTAATCAAGGAGAGAAGCAACCTAGAACTAAGGAGAAACTTCCTGACAGTTAGAACAATTAACCAGTGGAACAACCTATCTCCAGAGGTGGTGAATGCTCCAACACTGGAAGTTTTTAAGAAGAGACTGGACGGCCATTTGTCTGAAATGGTATAGGATTTCCTGCCTGAACAGGGGGTTGGACCAGATGACTTCCAAGGTCCCTTCCAACTTTATTATTATTATTATTATTACTATGGATCATTGCCGAGTCAGCCAGATGTTCAGACTGGATTTGGCATTTTGTCTACCTATCAAGTCCTTACCAAGGACCTGGGATAGGCAGATGTGGATGTTTGATGTTATTACAGATATTATTATTATTATTAATAATAATATTATATTTAAAAATAGACCCAAAAGAAAAAAGAGTATTATAAATATGTTTGATTTATTGATTAACCCAGACAATATATATCAGTGGTGGTGAACCTATGGCATGGGTGCCAGAAGCGGCACTCAGAGCCCTCTCTGTGGGCACACGTACCATCTCCCCAGCCCCGCCTCTTCCCATGGCCCCCTCACCAGTAGCCCCCCCCGGAGAGTTGGCCCTGGACGCAGCCCATGCGAAGCAGCGCAGCCAAGGACATGGTAGCCAGGCAGCGGGAAAAAGACTCTGCCCTTGCTCCCGTCATGCGCAGATGATGTTGCGGGGCATGGGCGGAGGGCATGGCCACCATAGCGCTGCTGGGCTACCTGGGTGATCTGTGGTAGGCCGTGGAGGTGGTGGGTGGCCCAGTGGGCAGGGCGGAGCAGGGACAGGGTGGGGGGTGGGTTTTGGGCACTCGGTCTCTAAAAGATTTTTCATCAATGATATATTTAATGGTTTTGATTTATTAAAGGGGACACTGTGTTACTAATTAGATGATTTAATATGGTGGGAAATAGATAACTTTTAGGAAATAGAACAAGACTATATTCAAATAGATGTGTATTTTGAATATTAGATTCTGTTATGATTGAGATAAGGGAAACTTTGGTTACCTAAAGCTTGGAAATTATAAATATCAAATGTTAAATTTGGATATTGATGGGAAACTAAAAATTAGGAAAAAATCAATAACAGGACATTGTCTATAAATATTGAATATAAAAGTAATTAAGATATGTATAGCTAAAAATTTATTGATAAATGTAATAATGTTTTTACTTAGTTGATATAATAAGAACTGTATTAGCTTAAATATGAGATAGTAGATATTAATGGAAAAAGAGAGGAAATATTTGATGTTGTAACTTGAGATTCGTACTAAAGATTTTTGTATGTTATTAACGTAGCCACCATGTTGCTTTTTAAATACTTAAATGTAAAATTGGAAAATTAATAAAATATTATTAAAGAAATATCTTTTCTCTGCCTTTGCTCCATTGTTTTATTTTTATTTTTTTATAAGATTTTTATTGATTTTTCATGTTCAATAGTACTTGTTTAACAAACGTGCTTTCTGAGTTTACATTCACTAATACAAATTTAATTCCTAATCCTTTATTTTTTCCTCTAGCCATTAATAAAATAAATCCCAAGTTTGATAATATTCCACTTCTTCTTTTTCTTTCAACCTCAAAGTCAGTCTATCGATCTCCGCATATTCTAGTATTTTTTTTATTATTTCTTCATCTGATGGTAGTTCTTCATTTTTCCAATATTGTGCGAATATAATTCTTGCCGCTGTTGTTACATGTAAAATCAAATATATGCTTTGTTTATCAGTCTTTTCTGGCATTATACCTAATAAAAAAAAGTTCAGGTTTAAATCTACAAATTTTCCCAACATCTTTTCTAGCCATGTATATATTTTTTTCCAATAACTCTTTGCTTTGGCACATGTCCACCAAACATGGTAATAAGTACCTGACTTGTGTTTGCATTTCCAACATCTATCTGACATGTTTTTAAACATTTTTGCTAGTTTTGCTGGTGGCAAGTGCCATCTGTAAAACATTTTATATAAGTTTTCTTTGTAAGAAGTTGACATTGTCAGTTTATAGTTTCTTTCCCACAAGTTTTGCCATTTTTCTTATTCTATATTGTATCCAAATTTTTTTGCCCATCTTATCATTGTTTCTTTAACTTGTTCGCTTTCCATTTTCAAATTTAAAATTCAAATTTAATTAGTTTCTCATCAGAAGTTAATACTATCTTATCAAACAAGGTTTGCTCCTTATAAAATCCATACAGTTTAACATCTTTATCATATCTAACTTGCATTTGTAAGTATGCCCACCATGACAGATTGATACCCTGATTTTCCATTTCTTGTTTAGATTTTAAGTTCACTTCAGAATTTAGAATATCTCTGTATGTCCGGATTTTTTCAAAATTAACTAAATTTGGATGTACAAATGCTTCCATTGTTGAAAGCCAACCTGGAATTTTCAGATATATTTTACATTTTATTTTTTTCCCATGTTGATAATAATGCATTTCTTATATAGTGATTTTGAAAGTACTTATGAATTTTACTTTTTCCATACCATAAAAAAGCGTACCACCCCAGTTGTAAATCATGTCCCTCCAAATATAATAACCTTTTGTTTCTAAAAATTACCCATTCTTTTACCCGTGTTAATACGGATGCTTGATAAGGGGCTGCCACAAAGAAGAGGGAGTCAAGCTATTTTCTAAGGCGCCTGAAGGCAGGACAAGAAGCAATGGATGGAAACTAAGCAAGGAGAGAAGCAACTTAGAACTAAGGGGAAACTTCCTGACAGTTAGAACAATTAACCAGTGCAACAACTTGCCTCCAGAAGCGGTGAATGTTCCAACACTGGAAGTTTTTAAGAAGAGATTGGACAGCCATTTGTCCGAGATGGTATAGGGTTTCCTGACTGAGCAGGGGGTTGGACTAGATGACCTCCAAGGTCCCTTCCAACTTTATTATTATTATTAATATAAGACCCACTCTGGCAAACCAAAACCTCCATTTTCCTTGGCTTCTTGTAACATTTTCATCTTGATTCTAGCTTTCTTTCCTTACCAAATAAATTTCAAAATCAATGAATTTAAATCTTCAAATAATTTTTTCTCATTTTATAGGTATTGTTTGGAATAGAAATAAAATTTTTGGTAGTATATTCATTTTCACTGTAGCAATTCTTCCTAATATTGACAGTTACAAGTTTTTCCATTTTTCCAAATCCAATCTTATTTGGTTCAATAATTTTGTATAAGTATCTTCTTTTATTGTTGAACATCTTGCCATTAAATATATTCCCAGCTTTGACTATTTGTATTTTTTCTGACATTTTTTTTGCTTATCTGAGAGATTTTTAACTATTACTTTAATTTTTTCTCTGTTTATTTTCAGTCCTGCTATTTCTTCATACTGTTCTATCTTTTCCAGTAGTTTAGGAATCGTCCCCAAAGGTTCTTCTAGGATAAATACCAAATAATCTGCAAATGCTTGCAATTTGTATGTTTCACCTTTTATTTCTAGTCCTTTAATTTCTGTATCTTGTCTAATATTTCTATTTAGAACTTCCAAAGTTAAAATAAATAACAATGGAGATAATGGACATCCTTGCCTTGTACCTTTTCTTATCTCAAAAGTTATCTGTGTAGTCTCCATTTACAATCACTTTCGCCGTTCGTTTATTATGTATTGTTTTAATCATATTTATAAAGTTTTGTCCAAAGTCCATTATTTTTAATTGTTGGTTCATAAATTGCCACTTTGCTCCATTGTTTTACAAAACCTAATGCAAATGGGAGGAATTAATGGGTGATGTTTGTGCAATCTATCTTTGGAAAGATCAGTATTTCCAATGAGCCAGTTTGCTGTAGTGGTAGTGCTGGAGATAGTTCTAATGCCACCTTAGGCATGAAATCCAATCGGTGACATTATTTATTTATTCTATTAAATTTACTGACCACCCCATTGAATGCAAATGAGTGTTTGTGTTGTTTGTTCCGGTGGTACTTAACATCAAAGACTGCCCCAGCAACAACAACCATCCAATCAAACAGCCCGAAATCAGACTGTAATTCAGAAATATCCAAACAAATAACATTCATACTAATTTGCATCACCTAAAACAGCGGATCTCAACCTGTGAGTCGCGACCCCATTTGGGGTCGAACGACCATTTCACGGGGGTCGCCAAACAACGCAGTCCGCCATTCCCCTCTCCCTTTTCCTTAGCTGTGCTACTCCCTTTTATTGTACTGGCTTTTGAAAGCCAATAGAATAGACTCTCTTGAATAGAGTCTAATTCTATTGGCTTTCAAAAGCCAATAGGAATTGTCCAGGCTGTCTCTGCCCTGCTGAGCCCGCCAAAAGTCCCATTCTGCAAACGGTGCTGCAAGTTGTCTGCAGCGAAGGCGAGCTGTCTGGAAGTTTCCATCACTCCCTGCTGAGCAACTACTAAAAGTGTAAGTAAAAGAGGGCCAGGGGTGGGAGGTGGGAGGCCAGCGGGCGCAGGGAGGGTTGCTGGCGCACGTGGGGCCCGGCGGGTGCCTTATCTCCCTTGGGCTGGGCCAACTGGTGGCCCACCTGGTGGCCAGCCTGCTCTGTCTCTGCCGCTTGCCAGCTATGCCTCGGCCGGCACAGGGGGTGGCACCATGCATGCGCAGCGCTCCCGGGCAGGGAAAGTCCTCAACTTACGACCGGTTGGGTACTCTTCAACTTACGACCGGTTGGGTAGTCCTCGACTTACGACCGGTTGGGGTCGCGGCATTAAAGAGGTTGAGAACCACTGACCTAAAAGGTATTTAAAGGCCAGTGTTTTGACAGATGAGCACAGTTCAAAGTGCACTGACGATGTCTCCTTGAATGGTGACAAAACCTGTTTGCAACTAAATTGCCAAGCTCAGAGCTCAAACAAACAGGCCGACTACTGACCCAAACTACTAATATTCAAACACATTTCAACCTTATACGGTACTTTTGTTCAAAGAAAAAAAGTGTAATGATTTATTGATTGGGGATTACAAGGGCTTAAACAGAAAAGAATAACTCTGACTTTGCAAATACACCAGAGAAATGGTTAGCATATAAATTAAGAAAAAAAGAATGATATTGAAACTTCGAGAGGATAATATGGCAATACAAAAAGTGTTTCATCAGCATTATTCCAATCTATATAAAGGACATGATATTCCTTTGGAGAAAACAGATGAATACTTTAAAAAAGTCAAAGTTTACCGAAGATTACAGAAAAACAAAGACATTATGAACAAAGCTATAACAATAGAAGTTTTTCAATGCTATAAAAAAGATTAAATTAGGAAAACTGCCTGGACCAGATGACTTACCAGGTTCTTATTATAACTGCTTTGAGGATGAACTTTTACAACTTTTGCAAAACACAGTGGATTTTATCTTACAGGGAGGAAAGATGCCTGAGACTTTGAAAGACACAAATGACTTCAACAATAAATTATAGACTTACATAATTTTTTAAATCTATATACTAAATTTCTCAACTCTAACCTTTAACTGGGCAAAATGGTGCACCACAATACAAAATTATTTTAACCAAGGTACCTCAAGTGGACTAACTTACAGAATACTGAGACCCATTACTATTGAGGGAATCAAATTTGGGAGTGACTGCTTCAGTGCTGCCATTACACTGTTGCAAGCTTCCTGCTATTAACCGTAACGCAATCCCTCCCTCCCTCACTCAGCAGCAGCCACAAACCTGCCTGCTGGGAAGAGAAGGGAAAGAAAGGGGGAAAGGTGTTGGCCCAGTCCAACACTGGATTTGTGTTATGTGGCCAATGAATTTGTGCAGAGTAGAGAAAAATGGAATTCAGTTTATTTCTGCACAGAAGTAAAAGGATGCATTTGAGATCCAAATCCAAATCAAGGGTGCTGAAAAACAGCTTAGTATAGACTTCTGTACAGACCTGAAATACAAAAAAGCAATTTTTATGGATGCACGTAAGCAAATCACATAATCCATGCTCACCAAAACCCTAAATACTATAATATGTCTAGGGCTGCATTTAATTAGTTAGGCTCTTCATCTACTGATATAAACAAAAATTGGAAGTAATTGCTTTATAATTTTTTTTCTTTCTTTTCTGCCCTTTTAGCTTGCTCTTTCCTTGTTTCTTGCCTTTTTCTTTTTTTCCTCATTCTCATTATTAGTTCTTGAAATAAAGGTACCGTATTTCAAATGAATGTTGGAAATGCAAATGTAAAGAAGGGATCTTTTATTACTTACAGTGGACATGTGATAAAGCAAAGAAATATAGAGTAGGATTCAATCTTAATATAAAAGATTCTCAAGGTGAATATAAAGATAAAACTTTTCTGGGTTTAATGAAAAAAGACGGAAATTTAACTGCCTATTTAACTTATATGCAGAGCACATCATGAGAAAGGCAGGGCTAGATGAATCAAAAGTTGGAATTAAGATTGCCGGGAGAAATATCAACCTAAAATATGCAGATGGTACCACTCTAATGGCAGAAAGGGAAGAGGAACTAAAGAGCCTCTTGATGCAGGTGAAGAAGGAGAGTGCAAAAGTTGGCTTCAAACTCAACATGAAGAAAACCAAGATCATGGCATCTGGCCCTCTAAATTCCTAGCAAATAGATGGGGAAGAAATGGAGGTAGTGATATATTTTATCTTCCTGGGCTCCAAGATCATCACAGATGGAGACTGCAGCCAAGAAATTAAAAAAGACGCTTGCTCCTGGGGAGGAAAGCTATGGCAAATCTAGACAGCATACTAAAAAGCAGAGACATCACCCTGCCAACAAATGTACATATAGTCAAGACCATAGTTTTCCCACTTGCAATGTATGGCTGTGAAAGTTGGACCATAAGAAAGGCTAAGCTCAAAAGAATTGAGGCCTTTGAACTATGGTGCTGGAGAAGACTCCTGCAAGTCCCCTGGACTGCAAGGCAATCAAACCGGTCAGTCCTAGAGGAGATCAACCCTGACTGCTCTTTAGAAGACCAGATCCTGAAGTTGAAACTCAAGTACTTTGGCCACCTAATGAGAAGGAAGGACTCACTGGAGAAGAGCCTAATGCTGGGAAAGATTGAGGGAAATATAAGGGGACACCAGAGAATGAGGTGGCTGGACAGAGTCACTGAAGCAGTAGGCAGGCCGGATGCAGCCCGCAAAGTGGTTTCATGTGGCCCACGAAGCCATCCTGGAAACAGTGAGGGAACGGCCCCCACTGCCTTGGACCTGGCCCAGGCCACCCAAGAGCCAATGTACAATTTTGTGGTGACCATCTATGCTGAAACGCATTCAGTCTTAGCTCCACAACGCCTGTCTAGAAACAAGGAACCAGCCCCTGCTGAGTCAGCCCCACCTCCTGGGTGCATGCTGGGGAGGTGTCACCCTTTGTGAGAAATGAAGAAATAGACCATGCCTTGGTGCTTGCCCTGGTCCCACCCCCTTCTTCCAGAGACCCTCAGAACTGTCCCACTCCTGCCCAGGCCCCCACAAGCACCCTTGAAGCAAATAATGTAGAGGCTGGCCATACCCACCCAATAGGCCACACCCACCCAGTAGGCCACACACCCCGCCCACCCAGGGTAACTGCAATGCTGATGCGGTCCTCAATGAAATTGAGTTTGGCACCCCTGGCTTAAATGGATTCCAGAAGATGGTAGAGGTCCACGTCCATGGGGTTGCGATGGATTGGACACGCCTTCACAACTAACAACAACATACGGTCTGTCTTGTGGTAGGGAAACACTGCGAAACTTTTTCTTTTCTTTGAGGGTAAAAGCATCCAACAGGACTATGAACTGGAGTCTCCTCCTCTCAAGCTAGCGATCCCGTTAATCCACGGTAGGCGCAGGCCTTCGGGATAACCCACAGCGCCTCCTCAAGCACAGAAACCAGGCGCAGGTCTCCCAATCCGGAAAATGCGTCGCTTCCCCTTATTTCGAAACTTGGCGCAGGGACCCCGCCTCTAGGCGTGGCTCGCCCGGGCAAAGAACAGGAATGGGCCGGCGGGAAGCGGCTCAGCCAATCTGCGAAGGAACTGGGCGTCAAAGTGCCCTTCCCTCGTCCTCGGCTCGGCGGTGCGTTTCGCTGGCGCGATCTTACGTACCGAGGCGCTGCCGGGGAAATGGCGTTCAGCTCGGCCTGGAAGCGAATGTCGTGGCTTTATTACCAGTATCTGCTGGTGACGGCTCTTTACATGCTGGAGCCCTGGGAGCGGACGGTGTTCAGTATCCTTTATGCGCTATTTTTATTTCGTCCAAGGCTGAACGATTCCTGGCTCCGTCAAGGAAGTTCGGGTTAAGCCGAATACAGGTTACCGTGGCCGGTTTGGACTCGGACGGGCGGATGGGATGGGTGGCAATTGGCGGCCTTGGAGCTTCCTTTAGTTGGGCAACCCTGGGCTGAAGCAAGAAAGCTGCTCTGGGGTATTATGTGCGCCATTAGCTTGTAGAGGTTTCGCCCGCTGCTAAGTGGAAGTTCTTCATAGAAGGCAGAAAACCACCAGCACGTAAATTAACTGCCTCCAGCTCTTTTTCCAACCTCTGTGTACTCGTTTCTAAGCGTAGCTGCTACCTGATTACTCACCTGCGTTTAACCTCTTGTCCCAATCAAGGCTTTTGGTTAAAATACTACTTTAACAGCAACACAACTAAGGATGACTTGCTGGGTGCGGAAACAGAAATAATGATGTTTGTGCTTTAGTTTGGTGGAAGCGGAGTAAAACTCAGAGATGGAAATTAATGTCTGATTGTATTTCAGGGCTGTCATCTTAATCCTATGCCTTCTTAGGAAGAAAGGTTGTGTCTAAGCTTCATGTGCTTTCAGATATATTTTAACCTGTCATTTTAATTTTTCTACCCCATCTTGAAAAGCGATTTGCTGTTAGTGCCTACTATTTTACTTCTAAAGACAGTGCCCAGATTTGCACTGTTCACTTTCCTCAATTTAGGCACCTCAGAGCAAATCTAGCATTTGGCAGTTAAAAGAGAGGCACAAAGTGGAAATTGAAGCCATATTTCTTTCCCATTTTCTTAACTACTGAGGATATATATTTTTCTGTTAAGTGAGATATTCCTACTGGGTGACTAAACTGATAGCTTTCTGTTTATATTACCACAGGATTGTTGTGGAGATAGATATATCCAGTAAAGTTATTCAATCAGGAGTCATAATTTTAAAAAACCTTATTCTAAACTTAGGTCTTAATTACATGCTTTTGTGGCAATTTAACCTATCGTGCTTTTTTAGGGTCTTAAAAACATGCTACAGATTTCTGTTACCAGAAATATATTTATCATGAAGGAGCATATGAAATCTGTTGCATCTTTCAGAATTCCTTGATTTTCTTGTCAACCATCAGAACACCCCTTAATTTAGTTTTCTTTTACTACATAATTGTTAGCAAATGCTCCAGAACAATTGATTATATTATAATGTTAAAAAAACATTTTTAATTATTTGACCAAAACTTTAAAGGCAGAAGTTAGACAATGTAATTGCAATTGATGGGATAACAGAAACTTTTCTATAAGTTCTGCAGTAAGAATCAGTTGATATAGTGGTTCATGGTTGGATAGGACTGGGGAGAATTAAGATTCATGTAGTTCTTTAGCTGTCTATTTAATGACTTTTATCAGTCACACAGCCTACAGGTAATCCTTGTCTTACAACCATTCATTTAATGATCATTTGAAATTACAATGGCACTGAAAAAGTGACTTATGACTATTTTTCTCATAACTATTGCAGCATCCCCATGATCAAGTAATCAAAATTTGGATGCTTGGTAACTGGTTAATATTTATGACATTGCAGTGTTCTGGGGTCATATGGTCACCTTTTGCAGTGTTCTGGGGTCATATGATCACCTTTTGACAAGCAAAGTCAATGGGGAAGCCAGATTCACTTAACATTGGTGTCACAAACTTAACAACTGGAATTGTTCAGGTGTTAAGTGATTCACTTAATACCTATGGCAAAAAAGGTCATAAAATGGGGCACTTAACTCTCTCGCTTAGAACAGAAATTTTGGGCTCAATTGTAGTTGTAAGTTGAGAATTATCTGTACTTCACAGAGGATTTTTAAGGGGGGGGTAGGAAACATTGTAAGAGAAAGTGCTACATATGCCATTTTCAGCTGCTATAGGAAAGATGGATTATTTAATAATAAATTGTGTTTTTTAGTAAAATCACAGTAGCTGTGATTCATAAAAGTTATTTGTTCCCTACACACTAAACTTACATATTTTGTTTTTTAATGTAGATCAAATCTTTGTTTCTAAATTGGTATGCTAATAATGATTTATATTAACATGTGATTATATGTGCTGTATCAATCCAGTATAATCATTTTTTTATAAATTCTTTTTTGTTTTGTATTTTATCTCCATGTACTACTGTTTTTAGCCTTGGATGAATATAGTACTTGGTTGGCTTTCCATCCAGAAACAAGTCCCTCCTTTCAGAAGAATAAAGTGATGCTTGCCCCCTGCTAATATTTAATATCTTTGTTTCTAAATAAGTAATTTGTTCATTCAGGACTCCCGTATAGAATTCTTAGACCTTGCAAATGTTCCTTTCTTTTATTTTCTATGAGCTACCTTGGAGAAAGTGAGCAAATCTTGCAGAGAAACTAAATCCAAATTTAGTTCAGTGGATTGGGCTTCAACAATGCTCTTTTGTTTCCATCTAAGTTACTGTTGATACTGCAAGATAGTCTTGTTTGAAATGTATCTTGTGACATATGTAGCTTGCTATTATAATTCCCTCAAATCTGTGGGGCAACAGTGGTGTAACTCCTATTTGCTGATTGTACTTTTTATGTAATACTGCTAGCTCAGTTTCTCATAGAATACTATTTGTACTGTTCTGTAACAGTGGCACTTACATTGTGGCTTTTGTTACAAAAGTGCTGAGCATTATGTGAACAGAAACATGTTTTACAGCTCCAGCATTTCTTCCCTAAGCTTTCAGAAAGATTTTGAGGGAGAGGAGGTGTGGATCCTTTCCAATTATGTTAAGGAAAACTGTCCTATCAATAGAAAATTGGAATTTGGATCCATCCTCGTTAGTCTTTGGTTGGAATTACTTTGTTGGTCAGAACTGACAATTGTTCAGCTTGATTTGTCCAGTTGAGAAGTAATATCCACTCCCTCTTCAGACGCTCAGGGCAATGCAACCTTTCTCCATTCTTTACAAAACATTTCAAGGATTTCATAGAAGAAAAAAGACTCTTGCTTTCTTCCCTTCTTACAGAAATCTTCCTGAAAGAGAAAAAAAGGAGGAATGGTTGAATTACCTCTCTTCTGAAATTTGATACAGTATATCCTAATTGCTGCTGTTATTTAAACACATTCTATAATCGACACTAATTTATGCAGTCTCTTTATCCATATATTCTTATCAGTTTATTGCTAGATTACTGTTAGTGAAGAAATTATGCTGAGCCTGAATTAAGCAATGATCTGAGAAAATAAATGTGCTAAGTTTGCTTCTGAGAGCTGTTTTTTTCAATAATGTTTTATTGATTTTCTAATTTTACATTTAAGTATTTAAAAAGCAACATGATGGCTGAGTTAATCGATAATTCAGTGACCTACAAGTATCTTTGGTACCAGTGTCAAACTATCACATTAAATATTTCCTCTCTTTTCCCCTTAGTATTTACTGTCTCATGTTTAAACTAATACAATTCTTATTATATCAATTAAATAAAAATAACATTCTTACATTTATCAATAATTTTTAGCTTATACATATCCTGGTTATTTTTTTTTTTCTTTTTTTTTTTATTTTTTTTCTTTCTTTCATATAAAAAAAAAAAAAACCCCACCCCACACCCCCCCCAAAAACCCTCCCTTCCCCCCCCCTGAGCTTCCCAGAGCAGAATATAGGCTTAAGAAATAAAAAAAAAAAAAATTAAATTAAAAACTTTATATTTATATATATAAAAAAGATATCTATAATATATATAAAAATAAAACTTATGAAAAAGCTATATGATATTTTTGTATACCAATCTAAATTGTATAAATTTTATCCATTTGTCCCAGATAGCAAAAAACTTCTCTTGCGTTTGTTGCTTTAAGAAAGCCGAAATCTTTGCCATTTCCGCCAGATAAGCTACTTAAAAAAACCATTCCTGCAATGTAGGCAAAGATTCCTTCTTCCAATATTGTCCAACTAACAGCCTCGCGGCTGTTCATGTAAAAAACAAAAAAAAAGTGAAGGAAATGATTGGTCCATTAGTGGGTGGAAGTGGCAAGAAGGGGACAAGCAACAGGGAGAAAGCAGAACTATTTAACTCATTTTTTGCATCTGTCTTTACACAAAGGGAAAAAACAGACCAACCTATCAAAAATAGTGCCATAAAAAACAAAACAGAAACACAAGTTAAGATAGGCAAGAAAATGGTTAGTGAGCACCTGTCCAGCCTAGATGAGTTCAAATCGCCAGGACCAGATGGATTACACCCCAGAGTTCTCAAGGAACTGGCAGATGTGATATCGGAGCCACTGAACTATATTTTTCAAAGATCCTGGAACACAGGGGAACTACCAGAGGACTGGAAAAGAGCTGATGTAGTTCCCATCCTCAAAAAAGGAAAAAAAATGGATCCAGGAAATTAAAGACCTATCAGCCTGACCTCAATACCTGGGAAGATCCTGGAAAAGATAATCAAACAACGAATCAACGAACACCTAGAGGCAAACAAAGTCATTACTAAAAGCCAACATGGGTTTGTCAAAAATAGATCATGCCAGACAAATCTTATTGCATTCTTTGACCAAGTGACAAAATTAGTGGATCAGAGGAATGCTGTGGACATAATTTACTTGGACTTCAGTAAGGCATTTGATAAAGTAGATCACAACCTACTACTTGACAAGATAGAAAAATGTGGGGTAGACAGAACCACCACCAGATGGATCCGTAGCTGGCTGACTGGCCGTACTCAGCGAGTGGTCCTCAATGGAACTGCATCTATATGGAGGGAAGTGTGTAGTGGGGTGCCCCAGGGCTCTGTTCTGGGCCCAGTACTCTTCAACATCTTCATCAACGATTTGGATGAAGGGATAGATGGGGAACTCACCAAATTTGCAGACGACACCAAGCTGGCAGGAATAGCCAACACCAGAAGACAGGCTTAAGATACAGAAGGATCTGGACAGACTTGAACACTGGGCGCTATCTAACAAAATGAAATTCAGTGGTGAAAAAAGCAAGGTTCTAAATTTAGGCAAGAAAAAAAAATGCACAGGTATAGTATAGGGGGTACCTTGCTCAATAGCAGTAACCGTGAGAGGGACCTCGGAGTCCTAGTGGACAATCACCTAAATATGAGCCAGCAGTGTGCTGCAGCTGCCAAAAAGGCCAACACAGTGCTAGGCTGCCATTAACAAGAGGGAAGAATCAAATCACGTGAAGTTATTTTTTTTAATACCACTCTTCAATGCCTTGGTAATGGACACCACTTGCGAATACTGCATCCAGTTTTGCGTCACCATAGTATGTTAAAAAAAGATGTGGAGACTCTAGAAAAAGAGTACAGAGAAGAGCAAAAAAGATGATTAGGGTACTGGAGGCTAAAAACATATAACGGAACTGGTTGCGAGAATTGGGTATTTTAGTTTAACGAAGAGAAGGACAGGGGGGACATGATAGCAGTATGCCATATCTCAGGGGCTGCCATAAAAGAAGACGGGAATTAAGCTATTTTTCCAAAAGATTTTCCAAAGCACCTGAAGGCGGACAAGAAGCACGGGTGAACTCATCAGTAAGACTCAACTAGAACGAAGGAGAAACTTTCCTGACAGTGAGACAATTTAATCAGTGTAACAGCTTGCCTCCAGAAGCAGTAAATGCTCCAACACTGGAAGTTTTTAAGAAGAGACTGGACAGCCATTTGTCCGAAATGGTGTAGGGTTTCCTGCCCGAGCAGGGGTTGGACTAGATGACCTCCAAGGTCCCTTCCAACTTTACTACTAAAAAAACAAAAAAACCCTCCAAAATGCTGAGCCTGCTGAGCCAGACGCCACCTAGTCTACACCTCTGTTTTTTTCTTGCCTGAGTGCAAAAACCTTATTTTTCTGATCAATTGCATTTTGTTGCATAGGGCCTGGGGTTTGACTCTGTCCAGATGCTTCTGAATCTTGAGTCTGTCTCTAAACCTAAAGCCTTGTTTAAAGTTGTTGGGGTTGTTTGCAAATTTATGGGGTGCCTCTTCTATCCCCTCATATCAGACGCCCCTTGTGCAGTCTCTGTTGCCAAGAGGCTGAGGCCTTGGGAGCTTGTGCCACGAGTGGCTGCGGAGATGCTGGAACTGGTGGTGCTGGAGCAGTTGTTGGCCCTGCTGCCCTGCGGAGACAGAGACGGAAGCAAACCAAGCGAGGGACAAGCCAGGCGAGGGACAGCAAGGGAGAGAGGAGCCCAGAGCTGTTCCCAGGAAAGGCTTCCGGCTGAGCCAAGCCCAGAGGGAAGAGCCGGGAAAGGAGCAGGTGAGGAGGGGGTTTCATTCTGGGAGCTCAGGATGAGGGGGAGGGGCACGTCGGGGATCTGGCAATGTCTTAAGAAATCGGCAGAAATTCAGAACCTGTCCGAATCTCTTACTACAGTGGTTCTCAACCTTTTTAATGCCGCGACCCCCAACCGGTCGTAAGTTGAGGACTACTCAACCGGTCGTAAGTCAAGGACTACTCAACTGGTGCAGCACCGTTTGCAGAATGGGACTTTTGGCGGGCTCAGCAGGGCAGAGACAGCCTGGACAATTCCTATTGGCTTTTGAAAGCCAATAGAATTAGACTCTATTCAAGAGAGTCTATTCTATTGGCTTTCAAAAGCCAATAGAATAAAAGGGAGTAGCACAGCTAAGGAAAGGGGGGAAAAATGGCGGACTGCGTTGTTTGGCGACCCCCGTGAAATGGTCGTTCGACCCCAAATGGGGTCCCGACCCACAGGTTGAGAACCACTGTCTTACTATTTGGAGAATTGCTTTCTTCTGGAGACAAATGTATCGGTTTGCTCTTAAAGGAGCAACTGCTGAAAACTGGTTTAGGATTTAAACTGAACTGAATTTAAAATGCCCCCCCATCTCTTGGTATGGGAATAGCCTTCTAATATATAAGGGAAATTGATTGGAGGGAATTATGGGTGCTCACAATATATCCTTGGGAAATCTGATATGGATTGGCAAGCGGTAGCATTGGGTACTCCAGAACACAAAGCTGAAGACCAGGAGAGGATGCTGAGCTGGAGGGAGGATTCCCCAGGCAGGAGGGAAAAGAATTTGGGACAGATCCTCTTCCAGCTACAGCGAGGCAAATGGGCTGTCACTTGTCAACTCGCCCCTCATTCTTCAGCTATCTCCAGATCAGAGATGTTCATTTCAAAAGGGAGGTTTCCATTTTCAAAGAACCCCACATTGAGCAGGCCCACTGAAAGGAGTGAGGTTTTCCTGAATCCTGACTGATTCTCACTCCAATCCAAAAATATCTCCCAAACTCACATTTACTCACCCTTGCCAGAGAAAATTGAAGTTCCAAGGAAGCAAAGATCCTCCTTGATCTGTGAAGAAACGGTCAGGAGACAGTTGTGACAGCTGAACCCTCCCAGAATTTGAGGAAAGCTGCCCCACAAAGTACCCTCAATGTGGACAGCTAATATTCTCCAGGGACTCAGGGTACCCAGATCTCTCTTTTTTTAACCTTTTGATTGTTCCCTTGACTATGGATTATTATCTAGCATTCTTTCTGTATTCTCTGACACCTGCGGCATCCCACCCCACCCCCACCCCAAGATCCCAGGGGGCTTCTGTGCAAGGAGAAGGAGCTGCCCAGACCCTCCCCCATACATGTGTCATGGAAAAACCCAATGAAAAAGATAAGAGACAGCAGCACAAAACAATAATTCTTACCTTAAAATTCAGAGGTTTATTTTGCTAATAATTTGTTGTTAGTTATGAAGTCGTGTCCGACTCATCGTGACCCCATGGACAACGTTCCTCCAGGCCTTCCTGTCCTCTACCATCTTCTGGAGTCCATTTAAGCTCATGCCTACTGTTTCAGTGACTCCATCCAGCCACCTCATTCTCTGTCGTCCCCTTCTTCTGTTGCCTCAATCTTTCCCAGCATTAGGCTCTTCTCCAGTGAGTCCTTCCTTCTCATTAAGTGGCCAAAGTACTTGAGTTTCAACTTCAGGATGTGGCCTTCTAAAGAGCAGTCAGAGTTGATCTCCTCTAGGACTGACCAGTTTGAATGCCTTGCAGACCAGGGGACTCGCAGGAGTCTTCTCCAGCACCATAGTTCAAAGGCCTCAATTCTTTGTCGCTCAGCCTTTCTTATGGTCCAACTTTCACAGCCATACATTGCAACTGGGAAAACCAGAAAAAAAAAATTGAAACATAACAACCATAACAACACAACATCACTTACACTAATAATCCATTGCAAAGAGGGCCATATGGCATAGCAAATTCCAAAGGACAGCTATAGGCCAATGGCCAGACTTAAGCTAACATTTTTATACCTTTCTTCTAACAACCAACCAGAGATAGTCATTATCTTGCAAAATCAGTTCCTTATTTTTTTGTGCTGACCAGCAGTTTCCACATACACTCACCCGTGTACATCTGAAATCTCTATCCATCTGTTACTTTCAGTTCCTCTTTTCCCATGGTTACAATACTCATGTTCCAAATATACACGGAACTATTTTGCAATTTCATATTGCACAAAACTCAGCAGATTACAAAGAATAGGTTCTTATTGTGAAACAATATAAAGTTCAAGTTAAAGCTTTAAATCACTGCTGTGGGGCCTATCTCAGGTTGGCTCCAGCCTCACCCTGTTATATGAGGAGGGGGCTATATTTTCATCTCCCACACACGTTTCAGGCTGCAGGCAATTCCTTCACAAGGGTGTATGTCAGAGCAGGATCCCCAGTTCTCTCTCCCAATTACTTTGGACCCCAGGATTCCCAAACTGGATCTGAAGATAGGCTGCAATTTGGAATCCATCCTGAGTTACAAGAGCAACAGAGGTCAATTTAGACACTTGACCACCATCAGGGCTCCTGAGGGGGGGTTGGGGCATTTGGTTCCCATCCAGTTTCTCTCCCAGAGGTTATTACTGAGGACCTCCCAGGAATGGTGCTGGGACAAATAGTGGGATGGCAGAGGCTGACCTGAGACTAGAGAAAGGCCCAATTACACCTGGGCTTCCTTTTGACCTGTAAGAGGAGAATTGACCTGAGATGAAAAGAAACACACACACACATACACACACACACAATATCAAGAGGCTTCCTTTCACTTCTTTATGCTAAAATAGATGAATGCAGGTAAAGAAAGGAAGGCGCTTTTGGAGTAAATTTGGGAATGTGCCGGGGAAGACCCCACCCTTCCCAAACCATCATCCAAACACTCCCCTTCCCCCAACTCTCTTTGCAGCAAGAGAATCTCCCTCCCATGTCCCCCTTCAAGCCCCCAGGGAGCCCAGACAGGGAAAGGCCCAAGGAGTCCTGGGTCCCCCACAAACTGACCTCCGAAGGGGGGGGTGTGTGTCCTGGCTGGAGAGCCAGAAGCAGGGCCCCCTGCAGCCTCCTTGGTCCTGCCAGAAACAACAGAGGAGGAATTGCGCAGCTGATCCCAGAGGAGGATGTATCCAAAATCCCAGAGGTCCCTCCGGAGAAGTTTAGCCGAGGGCTGTTCCTCCTCTCCCTTTCAAGGGATCTCGATCTCAGATGGGTGGGGAGAAGAGCTGCAGCGAGGAAGGCGGAAAGGGGAAAATCCAGCTGGTTCCCACTAGCCAGCTTCTTCCCTGGTTAAACCAACTGTGGTGGGAGGGAGTTCCTCCCTCCCCCCCCTCTTTCCCGCTACAGCCCTGGTCAACTGCGGGGAAAGTTTAAGAGGGGAGAGCCGAGCGGGAGACGAGGGTGGGGAGGGGGCGGAGGAGGCCCCAGCAGCGACCCTTTCGAGAGGAGAAGCCAGAGAGCCAGGGCGGGGCAGCCGAAGGATGAAGGGTGTGGGGGACAATCGCGGGGTCCCGGACAGCCCTCCACGGAGGCGCCGAGCCCCACGACTCGTGGCAGCTCCTTCCGCGGGTGGGTTTTGACGGGGCTCGATGCCGCCGCCTACATTTTATGCTCTTCGTGGGATTTAGATACCCCGCACCTGATTCACCAGGGGTAGGCAACCTTGGCTCTTTTAGGACTCGTGGACTTCAACTCCCAGAATTCCTCAGCCAGGCACGATGCTTTAGGAATTCTGGGAGTTGAAGTCGACAAGTCATAAAAGGGCCAAGTGTGAAGACCCCTGACCTAGGGAGACCGGGCAGTGTCTAATTCAGGGGTAGGCAACCTTGGCTCTTTTATGACTCGTGGTCTTCAGCTGCCAGAATTCCTGAGCCAGCCATGCTGAGGGGAAAGGGAGAGATTCCAAGCTGACCCATGCTGGCTCAGGAATTCTGGGAGTTGAAGTCCAGAGTCATAAATGAGCCAAGGTTGCCTACCCCTGGTCTAACTGAAAGAAAAAAAGAACCTAAAGCCGTACAAAAGAACGAGGCCTCGATAAAACCCTCCACTCAGGGGCCCGTTCCGAAGGTCCCCCTCGCCTCTCCCTGACCGCCCGCAGGCACGTCGGATCCCCTCTTCAGCCACCCCAAGGCTCCCGCTGCCCCCCTTTCTCCCCCGGGCGAGGGCGGCAGGAGCGGTGCTGCCTTCCCTGCCTCTCGAGCGGTGCTGCCTTCCCTGCCTCCCGAGCGGTGCTGCCTTCCCTGCCTCCCGCGTCGCATCTCCTCCTGCCGGCTTACCGCGCGGCATCGCTCCTTCTCCGCGGAACTGAAACCGTCGAATCTCCCGCAGAGGACCAAGATCCCGCCGGCACGACGCGCATCGGGTTAAATAGGTGCCGTCATCCTCGCCCTCCTCTCCCCCCCCCCCCAGTCCTGGCGATTCCGACGTTCACGCCTTCCTCCTCCGTCGATTGGCTCCATCTCCGGTTCCGCAATGACGGCTCCTCCCCTTGGGCGTTTGGTGGGCGTCCCTTCCGTTGGACTCCAGCAGGGCGACCCGAGGCTTTCTCGGCTGCTAAGGAATAAAGTTACACTACGAGCCTTTCTTTAAAATTCAGCTCTATAAAATCTCCAAGGAATCGAACGCCATTTGCTACTTTAGAGGGGGGGTCACGGTAAGGGGGGGAGGGGGCCGTGGGGAGGGCGGGAGCGGCCCCCGAGCGGATCTTTTCTTGAGGGATCGTAACTTTTATTCGGTTTTAAGCGTTTTAAGATCGCGTGACACGCCGCCCGCTGGCCCTTCCGCGACTGATATCTATTTGGGGGTCTCTAAATGCCACAAAAGGAAATAAAAAGTAGATTTAAGCGGCGGAATCCAGTCCGTCAAAAAAAAAAACACACAAACGCCTGCGGAAGGAGCCGCCACTGGACTCACTGGGCGCGGCGCTTCGTGGGGCAGCTTTGCTCAAACTTCCGGAGAGGGGAGGGTTTGCGCTGTCACAAATGTCTCGTGATCGTTTTCTGACGGATCAAGGGGGATTTTTGCTTGCTCGTCACTTCAGTTTTCTCTGACCAGGGTAAGCAACATTCAGTTTGGGAGCTATTTCGGCCTTGGACTGAGAAATCAGTCAGGATTCAAGTAAGCCTCCCTCCTTTCTGGGGGGATTCTTTGAAAATCCTACCCCTCCTTTTAACTAACGCCACATCTCCGATCCGGAGAACTCTGGAGCGAAGGAGGAGCTCCTGAGTGAAAGCCCAGTTTACCCACTGGAGGGGAGGGGATCTGCCCCAACTTCTCCACCCTCCTTGGGAATCCACCCTTAGGATTCCCAGACCAGGAACGTAGCACACTGTGTCTGAATCCAAGAGGGCTTCTGTACTCAACAGCAGCCTTTCACTCTCTCTCTCTCTCTCTCTCTCTCTCTCTCTCTCTTCTCTCTCTCTCTCTCTCTCTCATCGCTCTCTCTCGCTCTTGCTCTCTCTCTCTCTCTCTCTCTCTCTCTCTCTCTCTCTCACACACACACACACACACACACACACACCCTCTATTTGTCCAAATACCATTTGGTACACTCAGGTTCTGTGATCATTTAGAAATCTTAGTTGTTTTGGTAACAGTGAACTTAATAAAGACAAAAAAGCACAAGTTTTCTTGAACAGAATACGGCTCAATGACTACAGATTTTCTCCATCCGGATCTTTCTTTTTTAATTTTTAATTGAACAACTGTGAAAAGTGGTTTCTTCACATAGCTCTGATACAATCTGCCCCATGATAACCCTGAGTCTATTATTTGATATTTTAACAAGTTTCCTATAGTTACAAAGTAAAAAATATAAATTCATTTGTTTATTGCATTCTACAGATGTTGTTGTTGTCAGTTGCAAAGTCGTGTCAGACACAGTGTGACCCCTGGACAACGTTCCTCCAGGCCTTCCTGTCCTCTACCATCTTCTGGAGTCCATTTAAGCTCACTCCTACTGCTTCAGTGATTCCATCCAGCCACCTCAGTCTCTGTCGTCCCTTCTTCTATTGCCCTCAATCTTTCCCAGCATTAGGCTCTTCTCCAGTGAGTCCTTCCTTCTCATTAGGTGGCCAAAGTACTTGAGTTTCAACTTCAGGATCTGGCCTTCTAAAGAGCAGTCAGGGTTGATCTCCTCTAGGACTGACCGGTTTGATCGCCTTGCAGTCCAGGGGACTCGCTGGAGTCTTTTCCAGCACCATAGTTCAAAGGCCTCAATTCTTTGTCGCTCAGCTTTTCTTATGGTCCAACTTTTGCAGCCATACATTGTGGACAGGGTGATGTCTCTGCTTTTCAGTATGCTGTCTAGATTTACCATAGCTTTCCTCCCCATGAGCAAGCATCTCCTAATCCATGAGTAGCAGCTCCCTCAGTGACCACCCCACGGCCTCTGCACCCCCCACACGGATAGCTTGCTGCCCCCGGCACTTCCCTCCACACCCCCATCCACAGATCGCTTGCTGCCTCCCCCCCCCGCGTTTCCCTCCTCACCCCCCACCATGGGTGGCTTGCTGTCCCCAGCGTTTCCCTCCCCACACCCCTTCCACACGATTGCCCTGCCCAAACTTTGCTAAATTTCGTCCTCTTGTTGCACTAAAACCATGCCGCCAGGCTTCCAGGTGGCCAGCAGAAGAGAGATCGTGGCAAGAGCAATCTTTTTCCCCATTCCCTCCCTGGCCCTTGAGCTGAACACCTCTTTCTTTGAGCTGGGAGCGAAAGCGGTGGTGCTCGTGGAGTGGGGGGGGGAGCAGCCCGGGCCAGCCTCCCTCTGGGGCGATGGCATGAGTGCCCACAGGGATGGGTCTGCCTGCCACCTGTGGCAAGCGGGCCGTAGGTTCACCACCACTGGTCTAACCATAGCACCAGTTATTCACGCCTTCATGCCAGCCATTCCCCTTTTTGCTAGTGCGGAAATAGAGTCCAAGCAGAGGGAGATGGAGCGGCTGCAGCAGTGGCCCCTTCTGTAAATGCAGCCCGAAGGCGAAGCCGAGGACAGAAGAGGAATGGAGGGTGGAGGGATCAGGGAGCCCGTAACTAAAGTTCCCTGCGAAGTTTTCAGCACTGCGCGGAAAAAGCAAAAATCGCTCGACACCAAACTGGAGGGAATCAGCTGCAGGTTGGCCTGGAAGGATTTGAGGGCTACTTTTTGCACCTGCCGCTCCCCCCCCCCATCCCCGGCCTAACCCCCAGCCAGCCTGCCTCCCAGGGCAGCGCTCCACTTCCTCCGTCTCCCGTGGGTTCTGGCACACCGATCGCCTCTCCCCCCTCTCCCCCTCACCCGTTAAGCGCCCATCGCTCCAGGCTCCCATCCGGGCTTCGCTGGGCTCTGGTGCAGCCCTCCAAGGGGACGCCCAGCCCCACTGACAGCCGGCTCCACCCGCAGGTGGCTTCTGGCGGAGGAGACTCAGCTGCTTCAGTGGACTTTATTTTCTTTGGGGAAGACCCTGGGCGGTGCATCATTGAAAGATACTCAAACCATATCCAAAGTGCAGTAGAGCCATCAAAGGACCCGCTCGGGGTCCGCTTCCCCTTCTGAAGGTCCCTCTCCCCGTGACTAGATCCCCACCCACACCGCCTGCGGCAGGTCGGACCCCCCCCAACTATCTTGGGCACTCAGAGCCCCTCCCTGCCTGCCTTCTCCCCCAGGCGACCCCGGCCAGAGAGGACGACTCAGTATCCCGAGTGATGCCCGCTCTTCCAGGGAGATGCTGCAGCTCCCCGGACTTACCACGTTGCATGTTTCTTTACAAGGGAAGTTAATCCTCCAAACGCTTTGTCCTTCCGCAGTAAGCTCACCTTAGCACAGTGGTTGCAACCCTTTTAGAGACCGAGTGCCCAAACTGCAAACCAAATATGGGTGCCGGGGTGGGCGTGGCAATGACGGTCGTGGTAGACTGGGTGGGCGTGGCCACCCCAATGTTGCTCCTGGAGAGGGATGCCTGTGGGGGATGGGCAAGATTGGGGGAGATCCAGATGGCCTCTGGCAGGTGGGGCGGTGGGAAGGAGGATACCCCCCCCCCCGTGTTTCCCTCCGCATCTCTCCCCCACGGATCACTTGATACCCCTCCCCCGTGTTTCCCTCCGCACCCCCCTGTTGTGTCCTGAGCCTGCTGAAGCATTTAGCGGGCTCAGAAATGTTGCAGATGGTCCCGGGCAGACCAAAAGCTGCCTGGGACCAGACTGGCTATCGCCAACCTTGTGCGCATGCGCAAGGCGCGAAAACAGCCAGCTTCTTATTGGCTGACATTGTCCATGTTTAGGACTCTTTAAAAGGCCTCCCTGCCTCTTGCTGCTTGCTTCTTTGTAAGGAGAAGTTCAATAAAGAGATTACTTGTTCATCGTGTGCCTTCCTCAATTGCCTAAGAACCGAATACATAACACCCCCTTCCCCCCCACGGATCGCTTGCTGCCAACGGTTTTTCCCTCTCCACCCCCCCCCCCCCACGGATCATTTGCTGCCGACAGTGTTTCCCGGCTTGCCTTCAGAAGTTGTGAATGAACTTTTGAAAAGTTTTTGGACAGCCAGAATGGTATAGGGCAGTGGTTCTCAACCTTTTTAATGCTGTGACCCCCAACCGGTCGTAAGTCGAGGACTACTCAACTGGTGCAGCACCGTTTGCAGAATGGGACTTTTGGCGGGCTCAGCAGGGCAGAGACAGCCTGGACAATTCCTATTGGCTTTTGAAAGCCAATAGAATTGGACTCTATTCAAGAGAGTCTATTCTATTGGCTTTCAAAAGCCAATACAATAAAAGGGAGTAGCACAGCTAAGGAAAAGGGGGGGTAAATGGCGGACTGCATTGTTTGGCGACCCCCGTGAAATGGTCATTCGACCCCAAATGGGGTCCCAACCCACAGGTTGAGAACCGCTGGTATAGGCTTTCCTGTACGAGCAGGTGGTTGGACTAAATGACCTCCAAGATGATTTGGTTATTCTGTTCTGAATTTAGAGAGACCGGGCTTAAAAACAGGAACTGTGAGAGGGACCTTGGAGTCCTAGTGGACGATCACTTGACTGTGAGCCAGCAGTGTGCAGCAGCAGCCAAAGAAGCTAATACAATCTTCAATTGTATAAACACAGACATAGACTCAAGATCATGCAAAGTACTAGTACCATTTTATAAAACCCCAGTAAGACCACGCCTGGAATACTGCAGCCAATTGTGGTCACCATATCACAAAAAGAGGTTGAGAGCGTTGGAAAAATTCAGACAAGAGCAACTAAGATGATCAAAGGCCTGGAGACTAAAACATATGAAGAACAGCTGCAGAACTTGGGTCTGGCTAGTCTAAAGAAAAGAAGAAATAGGGGAGATATGATAGCAGTATTCCAGTACTTGAGGGGGTCACGTTATTCACCAAAGCACCAGAGGGCAGGAAAAGACACAATAGTTGGAAACTGAACAAAGAGAGAAGCAAACTGAAATTAAGGAGAAACTTCCTAACAGTAAGGACAATTAACCAGTGAAACTGCTTGCCTCCAGAAATCGTGGGAACGCCATCTTTGGAGATTTTGGGGAAGAGGCTGGACAGTCACTTGTCTGAGATGGTACATAGGTTCTCCTGCTTGAGCAGGGGGCTGGACTAGAAGACCTCCAAGGTCCCTTCCAGCTCTATTCTGTTCTGTTTTGTTCTGCTCTGCTCTGCTCTGCTCTGCTCTGCTCTGTTCTATTCTATATTCTATTCTACTCTACTCTGTTCTGTTCTATTCTATTCTATTTTCTATTCTATTTTCTATTCTTTTCTGTTCTATTCTATTCTATTCTATTCTATTCTATTCTATTCTATTCTATTCTATTCTATTCTATTCTATTCTATTCTATTCTATTCTACATAGTAGGGCCATTACAGTTATAACAGAGAGCTTTAGCGACCCTGAGGCGCCCTCTGCTGGATCTAGCCGGAATCCTGCAGCTCCAGTTCTGAGATCGGATTCTCCCCTGCTTCACTTCCTACTGTTAGCACAGCAGCCTTTTCACCACATGGTTGACCGTGCAGAGGATGAGGAGAATGAGGAAGAGCACTTTTGGGGTGCAGGAGATGGTTATCCTCAACCACTCTCACACTTTAATGGGAGTAGACACGAGGGAGAGGGCCAGATTGAGGGTCTGGTGGGCAACTTGTACAAGTTAGACACTTTTATATGCAGGAGCGCGGGACTGAAATCAGATCACATTGATCTCAAGTCACAAAGGCAGTGCTGGCTGAGAGTTATGGAACTTCAATTTCAAGTGTACTTCAAGGACACTGCAAGTTTCGGAGGGTGGGCCCAGTAATGCAGGAAGTTCTCATTTAGTGACCACATCTGGGATCAGCCACTGCATTGCTACGTAAAGTGATTGCTAAGTAAAACTGCTACTCTGCTTCTTTTTTCATATATATAGAAGTTTTTTATTCATTTTTTCAATACACACTGTTATGTTCTGGGCCTGCTGAATGACTCAGCAGGCTCAGGAAGCTGCAGAAGGCCCGGGCAGACCACGTGGTTGCCTAGGACAAGACAGGCTGTCTCCAGCCTTGTGCACATGCGCAAGGCAGGAGATTAGCCTTGCAATGATTGGTTGATGCTGTCGTTGCAAGGAGAGTATAAAAGGCCTGCGCGCCATTTTGTTTGTTGTTCTGTTGGTGATTTTGAATAAAGAAGACTTGGTTTTGCTTCTCTGCTTCATCTCAATGCCTTTTCATCGAGAACAGAACACACACAGTAGTAATTTTTCAACCAACGTATTGTCTGAGTTTACATGCATATATATATTTAATTACTAATCCTTTCTTCTTTCCTCTAAGCCAGCGGTAGGCAACCTTGGCTCTTTTATGACTTGTGGACTTCAACTCCCAGAATTCCTGAGCCAGCCATGCTGAGGGGAAAGGGAGAGGTTTCCAAGCTGAGCCATGCTGGCTCAGGAATTCTGGGAGTTGAAGTCCACGAGTCATAAAAAAGTCAAGGTTGCCTACCCCTGCCCTATCCAATGGTAAAATAAGTCCCAGGTTTGATAATAGTCCGTTTCTTCTTTTTCTTTCAGTCTCATAGTCAATCTGTCCATCTCTGCGCATTCCAGTATTTTTTTAATTATTTCTTCATCTGATGGTATCCCTTTTATGTGGGTTTTCTCGCGCCCAGCGGTCTCCCATGGGTGTTGAAGAACAGACACGTACACGTGGTTTCCTCGGGATGGGAGCCTCGAACAAAGACGAAGCATCACTTTTATTGTGTTATCAGAAGGCGGGTTTATAAGCACCTGGTGACCACCTTACACCAACCACATTTGTTATGACACAGCATATTAGCATATTACACGTGCTAACTTCCTCAAACCTTGGCCTACTGCAGCTGATGACTCAGCCTAACAGGCCAGATAATCCAGATAATTCCAACATCTCCTACTTTTCTGTTTTATTTAAAATAAGGAGGTAGCGCTTTATAGGAAGTCATCCTCAGTGTGGATCCTCAGTGACTTCACTTGGCAAAGTGAAGGCTGGTTTGGTTAGCAAGGGTAACTGAACTGCAGTGATAGGTGTAGTTACTAAATTGACCTGTTGGTGGGTGACAGTTCCTGAAGATAACAGTTTATTGCAGAAAGATGGTTCTTCAGGAAATTGCAGAGGAGAGAGAAGGTCAGAGAGAGAGAGAGAGAGCACATGGGGGGATACCCCCTCTAGCCTTGTTTGGAATAGTTTCCTGTTCCTGTTGCATGAACCTTGAGGCTGTTTCTGAGTGTTTGTCTAGGCCTGGATATCTGTGGTTTAATTCTATTATCATATCCTGCTTCCCAGGTGATGGGGCTGACTCCTAGAGTTTGGGTGGGGTATGCAGATCTTCTCTTTTGTCTTCTTGATTGCTCTGGCTTCAACTTTCTGATGGTGTTACATTTGCATTTGTATGGGCCTAGCTCTTGCTTGGGGCAGAGAGATAGATTTGGGGCCAGGTTTGGTTTTAAAAAGTCCTTTTGAAGAAAAATATATTTTTCTGCCCTTTTTAATATTTCCTTCTGGGGGGGCTAACTTAAGTGTGTAAATGTATGACATTAAAATTGATCTGGTCAGGGAGACTTGGTAGGCAAGCTTTTAAACTGTTAAGCAAAAAAAAGAAAAAGAAAAATAAGACATTAATGGAGGCAGCAGAAAAAGATCCCTTTAGTGGCTCCCAAAAGGGGAGCTTGCACCCATAAAGGTCTAAAAGTCAGGGCAAAATTTTGTTAGGTGGAAAAGAAATTTATAGTATCCAATATTCTGTGCCAATCATTTTCAAATGTTGGATGTCACCTTTAGCTTCCAGTCAGGTTTGCATACCTCCCAAAATTCTTCACAGCCATGGTTTTCCTTAGTACATGACCACTGGCTGCCCAATTTCAAGGGTTGTTTCCTGCCTTAGCTCTTAATTCAGTGCATCCAGGTTTGTAATGTCCAATATGCCAGCCTATTAAATTTTCTTTAAATTGCACATAATCAGTTCTAGGAATTCAAATCTGAGCTCAACAGTGCAAAATATTCAGGGCATAAGTTTGGGATTTTTCCTGTTGCTTCCTTAGTCAGGGCATATGAATTGCAAATCACCTGAGGGGGCCTAGTTCCCTCCCCCTTGTTATCTGTTGGAAGTTGGTCCCACAAAGCTTTGGTGCAATAGAGCAAAAATCAGCCTGAGGAACTTTACTAAAGGTAGGTGGAGGGGATAGACTCTGAATGGTGTGAATGGTGTATGTGTGCATATGCAGCTATTTCTACAAAACAGGCAATACAAACATTCTGGAAAAGTTTTCCCTCCCACCAGAGAGAAGTCCAAGGTGTTCAGTACTTGTTCTGCCACATATTCCCAAATGCCATCTCTCCATTAATACATTCAACTGGCTTGTTACAATACAAATGGGGCAAGAAAGGTTTACAATGAGTTTCCACCCTCCCCCCACAGTCTTAATTTTCTCTTCTGAGGCTTCACATGGCACCACCTTCCTTCTGCAGCTCTCACAGGCATCTGGGGAAATGGTAGGACTTGGGAAGATGCATGGTGGCTTTTTAGTGGATGGCTGGATTCAAACTCAATTCCATGGCTCAAATGGATGGAGGCAGCATCTGGGTCTGTGTGTTCTGCTTCCAAAGGCTTGGGAGAGGGTTTCAGGGCTGAAAGATACAAGAACAAGGTCTCCCCCCCCCCTTTTCTGGACGGACTCTACCAAGAGAGGCAGACAAAAGGTATGGAGAACAAAGGACAGAAATAGAATTGGAAGGGGGGTAGCTTGCAGGCAGTTTGAAAATGCTGAAAACTCCAAATAATTTTAAAAGCCTAATATTTTAAGGTGTGCAACTTGCCAAGGGTAGGAGAACATTTATTCTAAAATAGACCACATCATTTTAGAGATTAGAAAATGCTTATTTGTTTCAGAAAAGTTTCATAGTAGTTTCACCAATAAGTGATAGGATACGAAAAGTAACTTTAAAAAATTATTTCCCCACACAAGCAGACTTGAGTTTCAAAAGGCTCAAGCAGACTTGAGTTTCAAAAGGCTCTTGTAGATAGACACACATTTTTCAGGAAAAGGATAGATAAAACACATACAGTAAATGCAAATGAAACTTTTCCAACAGATAAACTTAAAAGAATCCCTCCTGGTAACTTAAGGCTGTTCTTGAGCGTACACAGAGAGAAAGAAAAACAAACAAACAAACAAACACATTTCTTTTTCTTCACTCTGTTTGTTGGCCAGACAAACAGAGTGAGGTTTTTCCTTTTTGTAGCTTATTTTAAGCAGAATTTCTAGCAGACTTTAAAATTCTTTTTCCTTTGGATTTGAAACAGTTAACAGTCACAGTTTTACACATCCTGGTCATTCATGAAAATACTTCCCTAATTTAACCCACACAGACATTTTTAGGGATCCTCCTTCGGGCTATGCAAGGCGATTTAGATATACATATTTAAAGAGGAGGATCAAATCCCCTTTAGTGGGAAGGGGCAAATTTTTCCCATTGTTTTTCAAAACAATTATTGATGACTTGGTCAATTCCCTAAGTTCTGGGAGGTCGCAACCTGAGGCTTAGAGAATCCTGTCCCCATACTCACGGTAATGTTTTGGGAGGGTGCTTCGTCTAGCTCTGACGACCGGCCCTGAGTTGCAGTAAGCTCTTCCGCTGAGTGAGTAAGAGGAGACGTGCTCAGAAACTTGTATCACGTCGGGGTCACCATTTGTGGGTTTTCTCGCGCCCAGCGGTCTCCCATGGGTGTTGAAGAACAAACACGTACACGTGGTTTCCTCGGGATGGGAGCCTCGAACAAAGACGAAGCATCCCTTTTATTGTGTTATCAGAAGGCGGGTTTATAAGCACCTGGTGACCACCTTACACCAACCACATTTGTTATGACACAGCATATTAGCATATTACACGTGCTAACTTTGTTTTGCACACGCTACTATACAGCTGTTGCACACGGCACCAACAAACACCAAAACAAAATCTTTTTTACTTCTGACTTCCTCATACCTTGGCCTACTGCAGCTGATGACTCAGCCTAACAGGCCAGATAATCCAGATAATTCCAACACTTTTATTTTTCCAGTGTTGCACAAATATAATTCTTGCCGCTGTTGTAACATGCAAAGTCAAGTATAAGTTTTGTTTATTAGTCTTTTTTGGCATTATACCTAATAAAAAAAAGTTCAGGTTTAAAATCAGCATGTATTCCTAACATCTTTTCTAGCCAAGTATGTATCTTTTTCCAATAATAGCTACTGTGTTTCTTGTCTCACTTCAGGTTTTCTTTGCTTTCTAGCCATACGAGGATAAGTGGGTGCAGTTGCTCTTTCATTATTGTCGTAAGTGTAAGTGGTTGCTAAACAAGGCGGACTGCTTTTGGTTAAA